>NW_025935474.1:0-141475 GCF_000764305.2 Hyalella azteca | reverse complement strand
CAAACAGAGATCAGTAGCTGCCGAAAAATTATTTTCTACTTTTTAGTTTTATGTTAGTTTGTATGCTTGTGCTGATCAAAGCTTGAGTTGTGATTACCAATCACATCATCTGACCTGCTCTAGCAGTTCTGAAGTCATCTTGACCTCCTCCCCGATGGTTGATATGGCTGTTTTAGCTCTTGCAAGTATTTCTTCTTGACGCTGCAGACGGTCCTTGTAGAGCTCTGCAACGTCAGAGTTAAAATCACTATCACAGAGTTAAAATCACTATAATACTATGCCTAAGTCCTAAGACAATACCAAGATAACCGTTACTAATACCTTAACTAATACTATACCTTATGCCTAAGACTTAAGTTAAAATAAAATGTATAAAACCACGTTTCTCATGTGGACTAAAAAGCAGAAAATAATTTTTCGGCAGCTACTGATCTCTGTTTGCTTTCATTCTCTTGGTCTTTTGTATTTCAATTAAAATATTTTACAACATCTAAAACGAAAAACGTGGGGCGCATCTTCATTTAGGCATGCCTTAATTTCAATTTTGAATTCAACCACTTTTTTCGAATTACTCTATCACTATTCGTTACTCCATATACCTTTGATTTGATAGTGAGCTATTTAATGTTGAACTATTTAGATACTGTCTCTTATACACATCTAGATGTGTATAAGAGACAGGAGATACACGGCGAGACGCCGCTGGATGTCGCTCTCCTCCATATTTATGTTGCTCTGGATAAGCTTCACTATCTTCTGGTCCTGAATGACACAGAATTTAACGAGATCATAAACTTTTGGCGGTAAGGCGGATAGAAAAGATGCCTTCTAACAAAAACAAGAAATCTTTAGAAATTTCTTAGTTGCTACAGGATATTCATCAAATTAAAAGACAAAAAAAATGTTGTGGGAAGCCCCTTTCAGTGATTCAGCAATCATGCATGTTGGTCTAAAAAAAATTGTGAGACAAATTGGAACAGGGACAATAAAAATACTTTTGTTGTTACTAAATTGCCAATAAATTGCAGAAAAAATAAATTAAATATTATCATTATTTTATCTAGTGTCCAAGGTAAGTTTCACTTTGAACACAACATAGTTGTGTTCCATACACAGTTCCAACCTGCATAGCAATCAAACTTCCTATACCCTCAATGTTTAAACAATAACAATACCTCAATATAAAAAAACAATACCTCAATATAAATTAAAGACTGCCACTCAATATATTTAAATATATGAAAAAATGAAAAAAATAAAATCGAAAAAATATCATGATTTTTTTATAAAAAAATAAAGTGATTTAATAATTTTGTTTTAATCATTGCCAACCCTGGTTGAAGCTACCCAAAACATCTTAGTCGTACATTTTCATGCTCCTCATGCGAATAGGTATGATCAGTGCTTGCATGGCACACAACTTATGGTCTGAGACATAATACTGTATAGTATGAAATAACCTCTATCATATTTTGAAGTAAAAATCAACCTGCTGCAATTATTAAGTGTTCATTTTTCTTAGTTACATAATAAATTTCATTATGAAACTTCATATTATCACCTATGCTCACATAATTTTTTCCCCAGTCCTTGCTGGTGGACAATTAAAACTAAGAACAGTGTTACCAAGCGGGCGTACCCCGTATGTAATAAGATCCATTTAAATATTATTTTACTGGGCATGAGACATAATCCTGCACCTCAAAGAGCATCCAATTAAATTAATTACTTGAAGCAATCGAGAGTGAGTGTGACTCGAGCTATAATGTGACTAGGCACTTGTTCACTCAGTCACACATTTTTTTTCTGGTAGATTTACAGGACATAAAACTAGTAGATCTATTGATAGTGCTGTGCACAGTGCTATCAGCTACCCATCGTATGTGACTTCAATGTTTAGAAGATCTGCATTCCTGAAGTGTTTTTGTATATTGAAGCCAGTTAAATGGTCAATATTTAGCTCATTGCCTTGCGCCATACAACCTTCACAAAGCTAATGAATAGACTTATCAATAATTGTTTACCCAAAAATCCCTTAGTGGTAAACACCACCCTGGCCTGTTGGCCATTACTGAAGGCAATAAGTGCCCTTTTTAGCCATCCATTATGATCCATATACTGTAATTGTTAGTAGGCTAATTGCAACATAAAAAATAACACTTTAAAAAGACAAAAAAGTTGAAAAATAAAAAAAAATTAAATAAAAAAATCGCAAAAAAAATAAAAAATCATTGATTTTTGATTTTTTTTTGATTTAAAAAAAAAACACCAACCCTGCATGTCCGATTGAATTGTGATCTATGAATGAATATTCATAACTGTGCTGACTCTTAGAACCTGCGTTGACGCATTGACAATTATTGCGCAAATATTAGTTAGCAATAATCTGTTGGGCATTTCCATACAAGAAGGGGGTGGAATTTTCCTAATTATTACTAGAATCTCACATCAAATAGAGTAATAAATTTCCACTTAATTATAAATCTCACAGCCCAATCATGCACTCTTGCAAATAATTAGATAGGAGGTAATTCAAGCATAATGAAAAATTCAAGCACTGCTTCACAAATTTAGATTGTAATTACCTATAAGATGACCGCGATTCGCTACACTATTAGCGGACGCGCTGGTCGGTCGAATTAAAACATTGTTTAGTTACTGAAGTATATGAGGATGGGTTTAAAATCATGGATTTGACTAATATTTAACTAAGCAGGCAGCATAAAGAACCATGACAGGCGCAGAGAAGAGGCAAAGTTTCATGTGTGCGAGAAGTTAACCCTGTCCGTAGTCAATCGGAATGAGTAGTTACATTTGACAAAAATCATATATACAACTGGCGAAAGAAAAGAAATTGACACGAGCTAAACACCATAGTTCGGTGGTAAGAAATGTATATTCCAAGTTTTGTCCCAATCGGCTTGGTAATTTGAAAGCAATTTTCGGGTCACTGCAAATTGAAGCCCCCTATGACCGTATAAGTCGAGAACGAGGGTGAAATCGAAAAATTTCATGCATTGAAGATCACTGATAGGTCCTAAGGAATATGTGGGCAAAATTTCAACGAGCTGCGTTCATTATATTAGGAGATATTCCTTGGTTTCTGTGTATGGGTAAAATCTTGGAGACCGACCAAAGCCGACCAGAGACCGGCCGGGTCGTTCAGCCGTCTAACCGGAGAATGAAGGCGAAATCGAAGAAATTGTCATGAGCAAAATATGATCGTTAGGTGGTAAAAAATCTATGTTGCAAGTTTGGTTCGAATCGGTACAGTATTTTGAAAGCAAACCTAACCTAACCTAGACAAACCTAACCTAACCTTGTCTCTTATACACATCTAGATGTGTATAAGAGACAGGCACAGTGCTGCTTCTGACTAACTGAACCTCCACGTCAATCACTTATGACTATATCTGCGTATTAAATCATTTAGTTGAATATAGTCATATATTCAGTTCAACTAAGACTAAAGTTGGCGACCGGAACAATGGCCGGTCGCACCCGAAACTCTGACACATATGGGGTAGTTTCAGGCGGCTNGTTTCAGTTTGCTTACAGTTATTTTTACACAGTTATTTTTATGTTTCACCTTCCCTACATGGATGTCTTCATTAATCTACCAATCTCAAAAATAATCCACATATATATACAAATAAAAGACTGATTTTTATATGTATATATGGATAATTTTTGAGATTGGTAGATTAAAGTAGACATCCATGCAGGGAAGGTAAAACATAAAAATAACTGTAACTTTTATTTACTGTATCCAACCCGGACTAGTTCGGTTAGGTTAATTGCAATAAAGTTGCATTGATAGGTTTTGAAAATGTTTTAATATCATTAAATATTTATGAGTAAATCCCAATAGCAGAACAATAAATATTAAGAGATTTCCAATAATTTTGGCCATTGTAGCCGCTAATGTAGCGGCGCTACATTTTACTGTAGCGGTACCATAGCGGTAGCACTCGCTACAATCTAGTGAGTGTAGCGGTTGCGGTAGCGCCCGATACATTTATACCATGTAGCGGTAGCTGTAGCGGCCGCTACATTTCAAAGTAGCACTGCCCAGCTCTGCTTATATGTAACCAATTGTAATGTGATAGGCGTAAAATTTTCGTGTCCAGACCGAGTATATTTACCCTTTACTTCGAGTCATATTATTCTTCATTTATCAAAACTCATTTGTCGTGCGCAGAGGCTGCATTTTAATTTTATTCGAGGTTGGATTCTTGTCCAAGTTCTTGACAATGGGCCATGATAATCGAGCAGCTTGGAATACTGATTATAGAGGGAAAAAGTGCTCAACGACCTTAAAATGTAGGTTGATCAAGTAAAAATTAAAAAATTGCGTGGAGTATTGTCGACTTGACATAAGAAATAAATCTTCTCTGCCTCAAAAAATCGCGAAGAAAAAAGTGAGTCAAAACACACACATGAGCGGACACCGTTCATCGTGCAGGCGTTTAGTTTGTTTGATGGCCCGTAGCACCAAACAACATCACGATCAAAACTGATGTGCATATTGAAAAGTTATGGGAACTTTTGACATTCTGTATTACAAATTAAATAACTTTGAGGCTTGAAGCAGCCGTCACCGAACAGTCATAAATCAGTCATAAAAGGTTTTCTTTCAAGTGAAGGATGACGTTGGGGACGAGCTGAAAAAAATGATTAAACTCTGCATTATCTGTAATTATCGATTAGAGATTGTCAGGAGAAAATGAAGGAATCATCATTCCTTCTACTATGGCTATTTTCGTAAAATCAAAATTTTTGTCATCCACAACCTATTGGAATTTTCTAGCTTCTTTGAATCTGAACAGTAAAGGGCATCAGTCTAAAGGCCCGTTTCTCACCGCCTCTCTGTGAGGCGTCTACATGTGCTTCTTGTGGGCAACGAAGAGATTGGTGAGCTAAGCGGTTCACAACTTCACAGTCGCCCCGCCTCATGCAACACAAGCGCGCGCTGCACTGAGACTCGAGTCAGTAGTCAGTAGAGTAGAGGGCTGTCTGTGGTCTAGCGAGGTTGTCTGCGTACGCTGGTCTACTATGGCAACTAACGCCACACTTGTTTGGACTCATTCTATAGTAGAGAGGCTAATAATTGATCTTTGTAGGGACCATGAATGCCTGTGGAGAGTTCAGTCAAAAGAGTCGAAATGCAACAGAACAAGCTCTGGTGAAATTATTGAAGTTTTTAAGAAACTTTCGTGTGCATGTCACCATTGACGAGGTTCGCAAGAAAATTCATACGTTACGTTCGCAATTCCATCATGAAATGAATTTTATCGCAAATGAATTCCATTGCATATGAATTCCATCTCAATTCCATCATCCTGCTTCTGGTTGAGTGGCATTATTTTCTTTGGCAGACTGTCAAACAAGTCCACTGGCAGTCTAGTATAATTTTGAAAGCCTGATGCATTCGCAACTGATGATTCTCTGACAATGTAATTGTGTGAGCCTCCTTTCTTCTATGCAACCAATTTTTCACCCAAATACAGCGACGACTACTTCTTTTCTTAACAGCAGCACAACCGAGAACAATGGCACGGAGCTCTAATTTGGATACATCCATCCTCATAACTGGCAAGTAATCTTCGAAGAGCGCGGTCTGGAGCTACCGCTTACAAATTAAGTGTGAACGGTTTTGGGTGGTGAGGCGCTGCAGCAAGTGCCTCACCACCCATGTCGTTGCCCCTAGTGTAAACGAGCCTTAACAGTCACCAATTCATGTATCGTAGAAGTGACTAATTTATAGGTTCTAGTATAAAATAGATTCTCTAAGTTTGAATGGAAAAATCATCAACTTTTTCCTTCGGAGTAATTATATTTATCACGCATTTATGTATTTTTTCTGTCCTAATAATAATGATGGAATAATTAATACTATAAATGGGGGTTTGTAAGGTTGACGTAAATTCGGCAATTTCGCACAGATGCCGATGAATTTCTATCGTTTTTTGTTAACAAAAACCGTATTACGTACTTCACAACTGGCAGGATTTTAAATTACAGCACACATTTTCAATTGGAATAATGGAAAAATAGGCAGCGCGGAGAAGTTATCGTTCTGCTGGGGCGGGATCATCAAAATTTCATATCTTTTGATGCGTACGTACAAGTATATACGTGTTGCGTAAGTACACCTTAATTTTGGCATTATCAAAGATTTCGTACGCAAGACTCATAAGGAAAGATATTATCAAAACCATCTGGCAAACTGACCACCAATCAGAGGCTTTGAATTTGCAATTCTAGCTCCTGTCGACTCAGTGCGCTCGGATGAAAGGAGGTTGTAGAGTGTCAGCGGTATCTGCGTTGACTGACTCGGGAGCAGATGGAGAAATAAGTGAGACGTTGCCCAAATAGCAATGACAACGCCTTGATAGCAATTTTTGCAATCCCCGGGGCCGTATTCCGCGGGTGGTGTAAAATCTTTTCGCGTATTGGCAGACGACGTTGGGCCATACGACGTCAGGCTATTTTCCTGTGGGCTGATTGGTCTAATTCAATGGATGTGATCTGTCTGGTGGCGTGCGGCTGATAATGTTACAATCAAGAAGTGTTGTAGGCTACGTTCTTCAGGCAAGGGATCATGATAGTCCATTCGAAGCATGGCAGTGGTGGTCTCCGACAGGCGTCCTCCCCCCCCCCAATTTGATGAAACAATTCTTCAGAAACGTTGGTTAGAAAAAGAAAAGTTTTTTCTTTTTTGCTGTGCATTTATCTGACTTGACGAATAATCAGCCAAATTGAACACGTTTTCTTTTTCCCCGTGTTTCGAAACATTCTGAACTTTTCCTGTGTTCGATTACAATTACATTGACACTTTTTATCACAGTGTTACACTTCTTTCCCTTTAATCAAGATTGCAAGCCACGGAAACAGGTCACCTTCCTCTTCCTTATTTTCGTGCATGCTTATATTGCATTTATCTAACATTTTCTAACATTTCGGGTGTAATCACAAAATGGCGGCAACACTTATTGCGGCTGAGCAGATAGTTTTTGGTCCGAATGACGGACTCCAGTACCTTAGTTGAAATTCTGTTTCGTTGCTTGTTGTTCCAGGGGTCATACTTACAAAACTCGCTAAGTGAACGTAAGTACTTACGCTCTTTTTTCTTGCCTGTGATTGGTGGATTTTGCTTGAAAGGCCGTCAATGATTGGCTGATGAACTTACGATCTATTAACTTTTTTTGAAAGTATAGGCCAGTGGTTCCCAAACTTTTAGGCTCCCCAACGCCCCCTTTGGCTCCCTGGTGAATTTCTCGCGCCCGCCCCCCCCCCACCGACATAGCCTCTTTCTTGAAAATTAGTACACTGCAATTTTAAAAGATAAAGGTTAAACACAAATGTGTATTCCACAAGTATAACCACATTTAGTGAACCAATATGTTTTTCAGCTGTTTTAACTGTTTCAGCACTAGCAACCTAGAACGTCGCGGGCGAATTTACGGCCGGACTCGAGAGGCCGGTCTCACGACCAATCTCCAAATTCAATAATCAAGTGATATCTTTCAAACTAATGAACGCAGATCTATGAAACTTGGAACACGTATTCTTCAGAACCTAACGGTGATATGTTTAGCTCGTAAATTTTATTTTAATTTCACCTTCATTCGTGAGTTGCGCATATATTGCGAAACAGGCCGAAATTCGCAGTGATCAAAGAATTTCTTCCAAACTATATTGAACAGATTAGATCGAAATTTTGAACATACATTCCTAACTACCAAACGGTAATTTTTAGGCCTATAAATTTTTTTCGATTTTACCTTCGTTTGCGAGTTTTTTTTCATTTCACCGTCATTCTTGTTTTCATACTTCCTTATATTCGGCCCGTATCGCCGGGTAATTTGTCACTTAAGTTCGCGGCGATCAAGAAATTTCTTCTAAACTACAGGACAGATTTCAACGAAACTTTGTATATAAATACCTAACCTCTCAACGGTGATGTTTAGCTCGTGAAAATTTTCTATTTTGCTTTCGTTCGCGAGTAATACAGATATAGGAGGAACCAAGAGCCTTATACGCATAGCCGTATAACTCGCAAATGAAGGCAAAACGAAAAAATTGTAAACATCACCGTTGCTGAGGTTAGGTATTTAAATACTAACTTTCGTTCAAATCTGTTCAGTAGTTTGGAAAAAATTTCTTGATTACTGCGAATTTTAGCACGTATTGCTGTTTAGATCACGAATGAAGGTAAAATGAAAAAAAAAAATCGCGAACGAAGGCACAATCGAAAAAATTTTCACGAGCTAAACATTACCGTTCGGTAGTTAAGACTGTAAATTCAAAATTTCCTTCGAATCTGTTCAATAGTTTGGAAGAAATTATTTGATCACTGTGAATTTCGGCCCATATTGCCATATGATTATGGCAAAAACAAAGGATGGCAAAATTCAAACAATTTTCACGAGCAAAACATTATCGTTAGGCCCTAATGAATACGTGTACCAAGTTTCATCAAGTTAATTTCATTAGTTTGAGAGATATTCCTTGATCAGTGAATTTGGAAATTGGCCGTGAGACCGGCTGCGAGTCCGGCCGTTAATTTGTCCGAGACGTAAAACCAGGAGAGGTTAAAAAACAGATCTGGGTGAAAAAACTATCCCTGGGAGTCATGTGCTGCATGTGTTGTGTACAAATCGTCAAACAAAAGTTCGAACTTCTGACATTGACTTCGCACTACCGCCCCCCTATCGCCCCCTGACCGCCCTCTTCTTCCTTACCGCCTCCCAAAATCGTTCCACCGCCCCTAGGGAGGCGATATCGCCCACTTTGGGAACCACAGGTGTAGGCCCTGGTAGGTGACTTGTGAAAAAACTTTCGCTCCACGATTGTATTGGAAACTGGTAAAAGTAGACATGTTATGAAGTAGTCAGCCTGTACCATGAATGGATGATGACTTTCACGATCAGTGAAATCTTAAATGGCTCTCCAGAATTCAAAACCACCAAACAGAAACGGTGGAGCTTGCGTCGCAGAGATCGGTTCGACAGCCTCACTCGTCAATAGCCATATCATCACTGATCAGTAATCAATCAAAAATCTTCACTCTCGTGCTCTTACTGCGCTAAGCACTATTGTTAAATGTTATCAATTAGCTTGAAGTTATTTCATCAAGCAGTAATCTAGCGGCTCCGAAAATGGCGGGAAATCTCTAGTCGCGCCGCTCTGAGGGTAATAAGTATAATATACGCCTACGCTGGGGAAGTTCAAACTTCAGAGGTGAAACTTAATGCAGTAAATTTGCATTAAGTCAGAAAAATACCAGATTAAGGCAAATATAGCAGATCTGAAACATTAATATCAGATACCGTTTGGAAATACCAGATTTGTGAAATCTGCCATGGAAATCTACCAGTTGGCAACGCTGGCGCGCGGTCGCGAGCTAACGTGTACAAAAATTTGCGAACGCTAGTGGGCGTCAGGCGCTGCAGCAAGCGCCTCACCGCCCATATAGTTGCCCCTACTGTAAACGGGCCTTTTAAAGACAAATTTACGGCCGAACTTGCAGCCGATCTCACGACCAATCTTCAAATTCAGTAAACAAGGAATATCTCCCAAAGTAATAAACGTAGTTCAATGAAACTTGGGACACATATTCATTAAAACATCACAGTGATGTTTAGCTCGTGACAATTTTTTCGATTTTGCCTTTGTTAGCGAGTTATACGGAGATACGACCGGCATTTCTCAGGCCGATTTTTAAATTTGCATTGACCAAGAGCTGCATACGCATAGCCGAAGGCAAAATCGAAAAAAATGTCACGAGCTTAACATCACCGTTTGGAGATTAGGTATTCATATTCAAAGTTTCGTTCAAATCTGTTCAGTATTTTAAAATAAATTTCTTGTTCACTGCGAATTTAAGGTGTCGCCTGCCGAAGACCACCACTGCCCTGGATGTAACGTACCATCATGATTCCTGCCTTCCGGAACGTAGCCTTCAACACATCTGGACAATCATATAGGCAGAAGAAAGCCACCAGACAGAATGAATCAATTGAATTAGACCAATGAGCCCTCAGGAGAAGCATCCGGCGATCGAATGGCCTAGCATCGTCCGCCGAACCGCGAAAAAATTCTGCACCACTCGGACGTAGCGCGCCGGAGCCTTGCAGCGAATGTGATATCCGCCACCAGGCCATCCGTATCTAGGCCGTGCGTCGAACCAGCCCACGGTCGAATGGCCACTAGTCGAAGGACGATAAATTTTGGAACAGAACTATGCTTTCTGAAACCTAACCTCAGATGCGATGAATGTAAAATTACGTAATTTAACGATGCATCCAAGTCATATTTGATCCGCGGTCTGGTGATGCATGGCAGGTTCTATGCAAGGCCGGAGGAGGACAAAGCCGAGTGGTCGAAGGCTGTTGCGCTCAAGTTCCAGTTCGAGCGGTGGCCAGGGTATGAAGTGATGCTTCGACGCAACGTTCAGTGGTGGACGGCCATTCGACTTTAGGCTATTCGACCTCGTGTCTGAAGGGTGTAGAGCTCAAAATATTCAAAGCAGAATGATGTCAAGGGTCGGCTACGGATAGCAGGTTCCATTCACGGCTGATTGGTGGAAGTCCAGAGAGATCCAAGACGTTCGATTCAGGGCTTATTGGTGCACAAAATTGGTAGTGCACGGCTGTGCTCCCAACTTAAGCGCGTATTGCCGTTTAAATCAGGAATGAGGGGAAAATGGAAGAAAAATCGCGAACGAAGGCGAAATCTAAAAAATTTTACGAGCTAAACATCATGGTTGGATAGTTAGGAATGTATATTCAAAATTTCGTTCAAATCTGTTCAGTGCTTTGGAAGAAATGTCTTGTTCACTGCGAATTTCGGCAAGTATCGCCATGTAACTGACGAAAGAAGTCCAAATTTAAACGTGCGCCTAGCGGCGTCAGAAGGAAACGTTCCCTATATATCTAAAAATGATGAACTTGATGACTTCCAACTGCTTTCGAACGCCAATTCCTCTGAAATCTTAGTAGTAGATGATTTAGGTCCTATTTTTCATGTGTAGTATTGATTATCCATGGAATTGTTGATGGCTGAAATGTAGTGGTATGAACTTTTCCCAACGCCATTGGATGCTTGACACCTACAGGAGAGGATTATTTTACTAATCACCAATTACCATAAAAAATTTATTTTTGAGTATTAAAATGGTGCTAAATACTCAATTGTGCTCATAGCTGGATATTTTTATGATTTTAACATTTAGTTTATATTTTTTAGATAATCACACTAAAGAAATTCTTGTTTTCGTTTATGGTAATATATTCACTTGAAATTGATACACAAAGTTTTAAAAATACGCTTTAGCCTTGCTAAAGAGATGGTAAAGAGCGAAGCTAACTCACGAAAGAATTTACTTAGTGGAAAAAACCTTGACAAGAAAACTGGACGACTTCCTGAACACAATTCCTGATTGTCCACTCCCGCGCCACCACCAGCGGCAAAGCAAGCTGCAGCATCTTGCATCGGTTGGCCCAAAAGAAGTCAGATGCACGGTAATTATGGACTTGGTTCTCGGAACATTAGCAGGGAGGACGACTTGAACACTCGAATGCCGGGTTTGCGGGCGGCGAAATACAAAAGCGTCGCTCAAGCGTGGCCAGAGACTATTACGTTCGAAACAAATACTCAGAATTATCTTTAATTACACTTGGGTCGGAGCCTCTTTATTGCATTGGTATCGGAACCTTTTTAACGAACTGGTATAACATTTTTTATTCGCTGTGGTTGGTTGTTTTGATTCAACCTCTATAATTCACTGAACCTCTTTAATTTACTGGGATCGGAACCTATTTTTTCACTGAGGTTAGAACATTTCTGATTCACTGTGGTCAGAACCTCAGTAATAGAGCATGGGGTCAGAACTTTTTAACTCGGAAACTCTTTATGTACTGGTATCCAAACCTCTCTAATGTCATGGAGTCGGAACCTCTTTTAGCATTATGGTCGTTGTTTCACATATTTGTAGTTATTGATTCGGTCAGTGATCACATGTGGGATTATGCCGGAATTTAATGTTTATGTGAGTTTTAGCGTTCGACTTCTGATTATGATGTTTGTCCTGTCTGACTGATGTTGGGCGGGCTCTAATACCTTCGATGGTGCTGCGCTATATCGTTAACCAAGTAAGTAATGTTGGGCCTCGAGATTGATGAATTGATTCTCTGTTTTGCTCTAATTGTCGAGTGTGCCAGCGTAGTCGATAACGAATAACATAATTTTAGCTTTAGTTTATCTCATTTTAGTTTACTTTCAAACCATGGTTTCATCTTCGATTTCTAACATTTTCCATTTATACATGTGCCCTAGGTGGAGACGAGGACGTGATAAAACCTTAGCTTCCGAGGTGCCATGATTGTTCACTGACGAAAGAATAACATTTGGCTCAAGCTATCAGCTCGCTTAGATAAATAACCATTTTATTGTTATGAAAAGTAAAATAACGTCACTGCTAAAATTAGGAAAGTAGGAAAAAATGAAAAGACTCCTAACAAAAAAACTTCATGCTGAAGCGATTGCCGGGAAACACGCTTTTTGTTGAATTGGATCTGTCACTTGTTTTTCATTGATTTTCGGCATCTGAATCTGACAATAACCTCAGATTTTGTATGTCACGTCAACTTTTTAAACTAAATGATATCGTTAACTATATTATATATATTATTAAAATCACTTGTTTGTATAAATCGCAAGTTAACCAGGAATTTAAAAGCAAAGACAAGACCACAAAAAAATATCTTCCGGATGTAAATCTTCATGTGTTGCTATAGTTAACAATTTTAGAATCGGCTCGTATTTCAGATATAAGGATACCCTACCTGTTCTTATGCGATCGTCACTAGTTTATAGATATAGTTGTGCGCAGTGCGCATCAGCGTACGTCGGTATGACGTCACGCAATTTCTATACAAGGCTGGCTGAGCATAAGGGCAGGAGTTATAGAACGGGGAACCTACTTGCACATCCACCTTATTCTGCTGTACGTGTTCATGCCCAGCAGTGCAACACCTCTGTATCTAATATTGCTTTTAAAATTCTAGCTTCCACATCCGGTGTTACTGATCTACGAATTTTGGAATCCCTGGTATATATTAAAACAGAAGCCTTGGCTGAATGCCGCTTTTAGCCCCTTTCCTCTTGAAATAGTAAATAGAAAGGCCGTTTACTAGCGTTAATTTCATGTCTTATTTAATTATTTTCCGTTTTAAAACCTGACAGTGCATTTTACTTTACTAATTGATTGTATTTGTGTTTCTAGAACTGAACTGAATTTTGTGTTTTGAACTGACGATGGAGCTGGACTTCGAAACGTTTTCTGTTATAAATATATATTATATATTAACATAAATTAAGAATATACTAAATATACAAATATACAGTTTAGAAAACTTCTAAACCAAGTTTAATAGAGTTCATACAAATAAATTTGTTTAATTATTGAACAGCTATAAGGAATTAAGGCAAATTTTACGTACGTTTACAGCTTTTACTGCAATGATAAGTTTGTGTACATTCGCGCTTGATGCTCCTATAGTCAGCCATAATATGTACATCTCATTGTCCTTGATTCCGTGCTTCCAATCTTGATACTCATCACACACCGTACCAAGATTGTCCGGGAAATTAGCAAGTTGGTTATGTAGAAAATACAATTTAATGCTCAAGTTGCAACCTAGCTTCAGAAGGCAATCCAAAAGTTGCAACAGTTACAACAGTTGCCTTTCTGCTCTTTTCACAGACCCTTATAATTTTTTTCGAAATTACATATCCAATTGCTAAAACTTTTTGAAAATTGAGGACAAAATTAATAATTTCCTACGAAAAATTAAATATTTTGCTGCACTTTTATCGAAAACTTACGTCAAACTTTATGCCTGTGGCTCATGCCCTGGCATTTTGTATGGCTTGCCCAAAATTCATAAACCAGATTCCGCTTTGAAATTTCAATTCCGCAAAATTTTTGCTGCTTACAATACTCAAAGTTTTAAACAAGCCAAATTTTTGGTTCCGGTTTTGAACTGTCTCACCAATCAATTATACGGTAGACAATATACTTACATGGTCGTTGCTTAAAGAATTTTAATAATGTTAAGGAAGTAAGTATGGCTTCGTTTGACTAAGAAATTTTTTTACCAATCAACCTCTTCATGTTTACCTCATTCTTATTTGCTTTTATTTGACAATTTATGTTTTAATATCTTCAATGTGAATTTTACTTTCTTCTAAGTAATTGTTTGCACTTGTCTTGTAGGGTTTTGAACTGATTTTGGAGCTGGACTCCGAAACGTTTTCTCGCATAAGAAATAGTGAAATTTTTGGCTGTTTTCCTTGTTTTTAAGCAATCAATTAAGATTGCGATTTAAGCATGCAAGTGATCATACAACTGACCACACTGTTATCATTACGATGAATATTACAATGAAGACGGTTGAGCACAATCATGGCTCCAATTAATCACTGCAATGTAGATTCTACTGAAAAACATAATTTATTTCCTTTAATTCAGTATCACAGTTGAATGAAAAATAGTGTTGGAAAATAGGTACAAAGTTTCAGAATGAAATTGTCTAGGGAGTCAATATTTTTGCGAAAAAAAATGTAATGAGCATTAATTAGAAACCCATTTCAGGCCGCTATTTTTGTTTCTAGCCTTCATTACTCAGTACTTTTTCATTTTTATGCCCATAAAGCATTTAATATTTTTTTCATACCTAATTTAAAATTTGTTACCACCACATTTAAACGAAAAAACTCCATTGCCTAAGTACGTGATTTGATTCTTTCCTTTAACAAGTGCACCGTCAAGCCGACCTTTCCTCTAGTTGAAGTACGACAAAATTCTACCTGGAAGCAACGAAAATATTTTGCGTGGCTTAATTTTGTGAGTGCTAGTGAATTTATGGCCTTATTTTCACTATTTTGATGTGCGTCTTGAGAAAGCATCTATCCTTGGATAATCCCAAGCAGGACATGAGCTCTCGGCTCGCACTCTGAGATAAGCCGAGTCTCGTCACACCAGCTTAAGCAATTTTTTGCTCCGTGCGCTGGAATTCGACGAAATTTTGAGAGCAAATCTACCCAGCGTAGGGATTGGAGCTTCTGGGAAATTTCAATATCACTGCATTGTATATTACATTTCCTTATTTTCTAGATTTCACTTCGGGAATTGCAGTGTTTGATCACTCTGGAATCGGTGCACATGCATATTCCCTCTAAATCCTGAAATTTTGACAAAATTAAATTTCAAGTAGTTTTCGTATCACTTTTCTCTCCAGTTTACGGAACGAACATCGCAGCACTCTTCGGTATATCTTGAGTATCTCGTCGAAACGACAATCTGGACTTGCGTCAGACGCTAATGAGAATGCGCTCCTCAAGCAGAAAATCCAATAACTTCTATCGCCTTGTAATAGTGACACACTCTTACCCAGAGCACGGGCAGAGAGCGGACGAATTGAATTGGTCCCTCCGGAACAAACTGGGCAGGATAACCTCACAAGAGCAAAGTGTATCAGTATTTGGACAACGTCACACTAATTTCACTGTCGAAAAATCCTTTCAATCTTTCTAATGAGAATTTCATAGTGACAGCAGATTGATGGCTAAGCTGTCAATTACTTATATATTTTATAATGCATAAAATATAAAGTGTCGCTATTGAAGCACTCGTTCATATTTATGAATCAGTGAAAAATTCATTATCTTGTATGAAGGACATTTTTTGGGTTGTAGTCTAACCCACGAAAGGAAGTAATTAAGAGATGAACGAACGACGTTGCTGCTCCTTTATCGCCGAGAAAATTGTTACCTGAGCAACCTTGAAGTTGCTCAGGTAACAATTTTAAACTTGAAAATAAGTATAGGAAAACTACTTCTTTCGTGATCATCATCATATAACTTAGGAATGATATCTATTAGCCGTTCGGATGCGTGATAAAAAAAAACTTTTTCTTGCACGAGTATGCCTTTCAGTCATTTGATCTGTGAATGTTTCAAAATTACTATAATCCTTAATGTTCGCCAACTAGGCTTCAAACAATGAGACGATTTAACAAACAACTTTTTGTGAAGTTTTTATTTTTCACTGCAAACTTTTAATTATTTCTTTTTATAATTGAAATGCTGCCTCTGTCGTAAACGACTTTAACTTTAAAGTAAAAGAATTTAATATTCTATAGTTTTAGCGCGTGTTCACTACGGCAGAAAAGAACTTGCTCATTAAGGCTTCAAAATAAAGTATTTTAGTACTAAGCTCTCTGTAATTTGCAGATGCATATGAGCGTGTTGAGTGGTGCTAAGTGCCCATATGTGTACAGAGAAATACACTAATGAGTGACGTGTGTCCGCGGCGCAGTTTTTGCAATGCTAAACCTGGAAATTTTGCGATCTCAGTGTTGGCAGCACAGGATTGGTGGCTCAGCTTCCCATTACCGAGCTACAATTTGCTGCCGCCGGAGTGCAGCTCATCGCTAATGATCAGCAATAAATCGTAACCGCGCCACATTTGGTGATGTTCAGTGCCCTATGTTGGCCATAATGCAGACATGTTGAGATGAAAAAATTTTGCTCATGAATATTGTCTCCATTTGTGGATCATATTGGACTGAACATGACTTTAAGGTCATTGCACTCCTCAAAGTTCGGACGATATAAAAAATTTAGAGGTCTTTGGAAGCGTATTCCATGAACTCCGTACGTAATATAATTATCGACTGAAATGCCTCTCATCACCGGCAATAACACACCTATAATAACGTGCCTTACTTCATTACAGACAGAAAACTTGAGTTTTTAAATGCATAAGCCGTGCGCTGAGCGTGGCTCACATATATGTATGTAATATTTTCGCTCTTGATCGCTTGAAATTACTCTCATGTTAGACAAACGATCCTTTTTTTGTGGCTGAAATGTGAGCTGAAAATGATTTCTATTTTCACCTTCATTATCATTTTCAATACCATCATATATTAGGCACTAATTATAGAAAACTAAGAAACACGAATAAATAAGATGTTCCATATAAATTTAATGCATGATGCTCACTTTCCTGAATTCTTAGCATGTTTTTGGACTCGGTTTTAGCTCATATGGTCACATACGTGAGTACAATTAAGTTTTTTATGAACAAAATTTTTCCTACGGCAAGTGATGGTCTAAATTTCAATTCATATCTCCAACTGGAACTGTGCGTTCAGCGCCTATGCCGCCGGCAGTAATGAGATGCTCACAAGTTTGAGCCTCGCGACTGAGTTTCAGCGTCTGGCTTACGCGACTGAGTTTCAGCGTCTGGCTTACGCGACTTTGTCTGGCGTAACTTTGCTAATTACTAGATCGTTCGTATTCAATTGAAGGAAAGCCCATGTGCAAAATATCAAATAGATAATACAACTAAATAAACCTAAAAATAATTTTCCATGCCCGATTGATGTTGAATGGTGAACCTTATATCAGACGAGATACAAACTAATTGGCAGTGTTCAATGATATTAAATGAACATAGATGATCAGGGATTTTAGTGCGTATAGATTTCCCAGCGTGAGCCTCTATAAACTTTTTCTTGGCAGACATCTATTATTGTCGATGAATTGAGAAAATCTCCACGTGAATATGCAGACTTTCCTCTCTAGCAATTTTTTTTCCATGAACTGGTGTACTAAGTCCCACAATCGCGGTTCGGTGACTCCTGCACGATTTTTGTCTCTATTTTTCCACTCGATTGAAGCCAAAGAAGAGGAATGACCTGTACGACCGGCTGTGGCGCGACCTTCAAAAGACTCCGTCGCTATAGTCATTTGTTTCCATTTGGTGCAATAAGTGACACAGATGGTTGCTGTTCCTGAGAAGCCGTCTCCTCAACACAGAAACCTTCAACTCTTTAGGGCGAGATGTACATCTCGGAGCGGTTAATTTCCATCAGCTATCGAGCCCTGGCTTTACCATCAGTCGACGGGATTAAACGCTTCTCTAAACTCCGAATAATCAGTGGGTAATTAAGGTATCTGGATAAGCTGTGGACTCAGGGTAATTTTTTATGCAATTGCTATCTCGTCTGAGTGAAATGCTTTGTCTGCTCTGTATCTCGTGCTATTAGGTAACATTGAAATTCGATCTTTAATTAATTCTGATACGATTTTAGTTTGGTAGTGAAGGAATTTAATTAGGGACGTTCAGCGTTAGTACTGTGGCGTTGCAATGAAAAATGTTCCAAAGAAAATAAAAAGTTAGGTTTAAGGAATTGAATATATACTCGGCTCCCAATACGTTCACAATAGAGACCGCGGTGTGAGAGAATGTTAAAATTGTCGAGTTTAGATTTCTTGTGAATTAGCAATGAACTTTAATTACTGAGTCGTAGTCAATAATTGCTGAAATTTTATTAATATTACTGATGACTGATGGATATAATTTCGAGTGTAAAAAATACAAAAAAATGATGCAAAAATGTTTGGAGACATCTCTTGAAGCAAGATAGTGTAATCATTTAATTTTTTAAGACTATGCATAGTTATCGAGATAGTTATCGTCACTTATCGATCTAATTAAATCAATCAATTATTGATCAATTAAATGTTTGTATCATGTGCTTTTCAGATGCTTATTGCTTCACCAATTGTCCGATAAATCACTTCATGCGAATGGACAATAACATCGAATAGATAATAACATTAAGAAAAATGGACAATAACATTTAAAGGAAAATTGGTTATTTCACCTTCAAATTTCCTTTTTGATCAAGAAATAGTATATACAACGTTCATCCACATCATTTTGCAAAGAATTTCGAAAATCCAAAACTAATTTTTGAATTTGGGAACTGAATCCAATGTCTGAACCTTTGTGTATCCAAATAGATTATATTATTCTTGTGAATGCTTAGATTGCACGCCAGATCGCCAGATCGTTTCAGAACGGTCACGCCGAAGAATGTTTCATTATATGCGAACTGCTAGCGTCTCGTACATCTGGGCCCATACTTTAAAAAAAAAGTTAAGAGATCGTAAGTTCATCAGCCAATCATTGACGGCCTCTCAAACAAAATCCACCAATCATAGACAAGAAAATAGAGCGTATATAATTACGTTCACTTAGCCAGTTTTGAAAGTATGGCCCCTGAGCACTGATTCACAACGACCATTCGACCGTCGTAAGTATATAGGAGTGAAGACACTAATATTCCTGTCAAGCGTATACATATATTCATGATGATGAGGTTCCCTCGTAAGCATCAATTTGGTTCGTGTTACGCACCTACGCGATAGTAAGTTACGCTTGTACTTTGAAGCTCTCTGGTATAATTGTTTTTGTGTTGTTTGGTATCGGCGAGTAACCCAGTGGTTCACAAATGCTTTCGACATAAAAAAGACGCTATTATTTCATGAAGCAGATTCCAGTAGAATTCGTATTCCATGAGGCACCTCAAGTTACTCATGCATGACTGGAAGAACAATAGCCTTGTTTTCTGTCGAAGAGTTGGAGGTTTGGACAGAATTTTTTCGCTTTATATTTTGTGCTTTTCTTCATCAGAATAGAAAGTTACCAGCAAACTTCTTGCGTAGTAAACTACTGGCTTGGAAAACGTGAAAGTTTATTTTATCGTGTTTTGAATTTTACCACAGAGTGTGACAAAACACGAACATGAACCAAAGTCTAAATATTTATCTTTACTACCTGAAATTTCGTTTAATTTATGTAGGCAACACAAGTTTAGTATAAATTTACGCAGTTATTAATTAATTTGAAAAGCTTATAGATGCAAAGAAAAGCCGAGCATATTTTTAATCAACTTATTTTATCTCTACTTTGGGACTTTGAATTGGGAGTTCGTTGTGTGGCGTAAAATTCCCAAAATCTAGAGCCACGACTGCCACCGCATGTATCGATCACGGCAGGTTTTTAATCCTCGTTCCATTAATCACCAGACCAAAAGACGGAACTTTTTTCAACATAAATTGGGCAGGGATTTGAATAATTAACGTTGAAGTAGACATTTTTGCTTACGACTGTCAAGCTCAACGTTTTTAATTTGGTCGTCTGTTGGAGGATTAAAACGTGGTTTAGCCTAATTAAGTTTGTAATCATATCCTGATAAATTGTGATGAAATCGTTTGAGTTATAAGGTAATTAGATAAAAATTTATTTAAAGCGTCAAATTTTTTGGCGAATTCATTTTTTCTAGGCTAGATTTTGCAGTGGTTAGATGATCACCAGCTCCTGACTTTTTAGCCGACCAGACTGAAAAATTAAGTGTGCGACTTTCTGATTTTTCGTTGTGAGCGGAACGCAAAATAAGGAACTTTCCATGCATCGCAACAACGTTATGTGTAAAGGTAATTTGCGTGTAAATTTTCCAAAATATATCAAAAATTAAACATTTCTTGCTTCCCGGCAATGCTATACATTTTGGGCGTGCAATCACTTACAGTAAAATCAGAATTGTACGAAGGCTATTTACCCTGAATTTTGAAGCTTGGACAACCACCACTTCGAACCACCACTTCAACCACCACTTCGACAACCACCACTTCAACCACCCAACCTGATACCAAGTCCACCAATATATGCATAACTATATAAAGAGGCTTTCCAACACATATGAGGTACCTCGAGTTTATTTACCAATATAACGCGAGGAATATGACTATAGTTTACCGTGGTTTATCCAATAGTAAAAAATAAAGCCGGCTGAATCATTCAGTTGTAGTTATGACCAGCGCAATTTAAGTAAGATATACCTGTTCTATATGAATAATCGATTTTTATTTTGGAATATTCAAAGCACGACCAAAATGAAACGCATTTGATACGTTTCATGAACTACTCTATTCTTGAATACTGCAACTGATATATCGCTAGTAGAGTGAACACCACACGTTTCATCCCGATGAATTCTAATGGAATAAAAGAAGTAAATTTCTTTCCAAGATTTTATCTTGGTAAAATATAGTGATTTTGTGACATGTATACAGGACTGTGATGTTTCTCTCTTATATGGTATAAAAACTATCAGAGATTTTCAGTGCTCTCTGTAGCAATATAATCAAAAATATTAAACACTTTATTTTCTGGGGTTTTAGCTCACGCGTATCAGGAAAATAAGCATCATATCTGGGAAATTAAAATGAAAATTTTTCTCCATGCTACTTCGTAAAATTGTCGAAATTATTCATCGATGTTACCACTACCAATGGTTACTATATCTCTTAATGTGGCGTTTTTAAATTAGCTAGTCCACAATTTTCGCCGTAGCCAACAGCGTTCGACGCAGCATCTCTATTGGCATCTTCACAATTAAGCTGCTTGAAGTAGGTCGTCAATGACGTCTTCTAGTCGTAGGCCTTCAGTTTGCGGATGAGGAGGCGGCGGTATTGGATTTTTTTTGTAGGCTTGCACGCATGTTGCAGTTGCCTGTACAACGGGCATGCGTCTGCCTGCCTTCCATCGCTTATACTGGTATATGTCATCTTGAAGTATTTTTTTTTACTAAACTCCTCTTCATCCTCAGATAAATCTTAAAAGCTGTGAACAAAGAATGAAACTGTTCATATAGAATTGCTGTTTTGTCATTATTGACAAGCTTTCCTTCTTTTCTTGAGAGGTGAGATGCCAGAATTATTCATTCTGCCTAAATTAAAAAAAAAAAATACATGAATCGCTCGGAGAGAAGAGGCTGTCCTGACGGCTCTTTCGTCATGATCGAGATCCCCCATTCCTGTTTCATCACCCTTGACTAGATAAAATTAGTTTTCACAATCGAAACGTGAATATAACTTTGAGTTGCGTGAATTTACTGTCTTTTGTTCTTTCTTTATTTCAACTTCTACATCAGTTCAAACGTTCTCTAAGAATGTATTATAAAATCATGAGTTGGGTCAAGTTATTATCCAAACTTATTCTTTGTTTATAATATTTTCAAATCACCGTAAAGCTTTTGTCCACTGGCATTATTCGCAAGTCTTCCGTGTGGCTAGATAATTCATCATGAATTCAATTATTATTTTTGACATGCCATTTACTGTATACTGAGACCTATACCTCTCACCATATTCACTAGTCTAAATGTAACATCTCTAATACCTTAAATTTCTCATTTTTTTGTGTATGGCTAAATCTAGCGATATCATAATTAAACTGCATCCTGAGTATCCTGGTGTCTTGTGAAATTTTTAGCTAAGTATATACTTTTTATCGGAGAATCAAATTTCTAATTTACTCCTTTTCCGGGAGACTCTACCTTATTATTTTTATTTGGCAACTCTGATTTCACATCCGACATTTCTATATGCTTGGTGAATTCCCCTATAAGTTGATTTTGTTGATCATCTAGATTCTGAAGTCACCTTTGTCATTTCCTGAGTGGCTGTAAAATTCTCCTACTAAAATCAAAACTCGTTCATCAAAGAATTTCAGGTTTAATTTTAATTTCATTACCTTGAAATGCCGTATTAATGGCCTGTATGTGGTTGTAGCGGGCTCCTGGAGATACATTGCACATGTACAAGTCCGACAGAAGTAAATCTATAATGGAAAGTTTTTGAACTGCTTTAGAAAATGACACCTGCAAACTGCATTGATGAGTGCAAAGTGTTTATATGCACGAGAGCGAATACCTGCGAATAACCTAATGAACAGCTTGCTTACTCAGTATGACTCAGCAAGGCCATACTTGTCATACTCATAGAAGACTATAGAGTCTTTAAAAGTTGGGAAAGAGATTTTTGCCATTTACCAGTCACTGGTTATGATCAGGCGGCCAAACAGACCCTGAATAACTCGGATGTGAAAACCCCTGCCCAGAAGATTGGCCTTTCCCAAGTTTTGTAAGGGCACAGATTTCCCGAACTATTATGCTATACAAAGTTATGAGGTTATATGTGCATGCGCGAGACTTTTTCAAACAATCTAAGAAACTTACAATGAATGATGTCTTCATCAAATATCACCTGCTTATAAGATACAACGATTATTCACAATCTCGAAACCAATGATTTGGGTTCACAATCAGTTTCTGAATTGACTTTCGAAGATACTGTTGATCGTCTTCTTATCATTTCTTGAATAGGATGATGAACTTGTAGCTTTGATTTTAGCAACTTCAGAACGAACTTCTAGCTTGTTTGTCATTTCTTAGCATGGTTTGACAAAATTGAAATATTTGTCTCCCATATTTGTTTAAATATTTAAATCCGATATGAGCATTGGTCTACCAAAAATTCATACTAATAAAATGCAAACAGACACTGGATTAAAAACTCGTAAATTTATTCCATTTCTATGGAATCGTTCCTGAGACAATCTATGTGATAAGGTGCATCTGGCGACTGTTTGTATTAAAAAACACAAATTTGGTTTCATGGCAATTCGTGACATAGAAGTAACCAATCGTTCCAGAGCTCTTGATAAATTAATAAAAAATTAATTAAAAAAAATAAAAATTAAAAAATTAACATTTTTTACGACATGAGGTAAACTATTTCATTCGGTACAAACTGCTTCCTTGATCATATCTGAACGAAATTGTTTCTGTGTGCTAAGGAGTTCAAACAGCAAAATAAAAATAAAATACTTTCGTAATTTAAGAAGTTTAAATTTCCTCTCCTGTGACGTGGCTTAAAATTTAAAACGGTTCATAAAAATGAACCAATGTAACGAGTGACGTCACAAATTGATTTTCAAAAATTGAGAAAATAATTAAGTAGTTAACTCCAGTGTGTACATGCAAGTGATTTTTCTTAAATTAAGATGTTGTCGCTAGTCTGTAATTGGCGCGCTTGGTGATATTCATTTTATCAACCACAGTCTTCGCGTAGGAAATACTCGATGCGTATTTATTGACGTGTTTGTGTTCGAGTGACATAAGAAAAAGGCATTGTCTTAATTGACCTAATTGCAGTGATGACATTTGCAAGAGCGTTGAGCTCAGTGGCCGTTGAAAATAAATAAGTCATAAAAATGTGCAAGGCTGAAATTATATTTGTTTATCTTGTCGAACTGTTTGATATTATTACTAGTTTTGTTTATTGCGTTATCTCATTAGAGCGATAGAATGATGATCGAACACAAAATAATGATGATCGAAAAAATGATGATCCTTGTAAATTGAGCCTTTCCCATTAATGCTATACGATTTTTCATACCTTTCCATATATATACTAGAAGGATCATTGTTAATGTGATAGAATTTATCACTTCATTGGTCATGCATTTAGTTCTAACTCGACAAACACGACCTCCATAGAACTTGGGCTTCTCAATGAGGCCGTTTAACCGCTTAACTCCTGTTGCCGACGCGACTATATCTTGTTAGGCTAGAATTATCTGTTAATTACATCGCCTTGAGTTTGCTTGGCTTGGCAAAGAGATGCTATGAAGGCCTTCGTCGCCTGGTGATGTAATGGTTGCCGCTCATATAGCTAAAGCTGTAAGATCACTTCATCCGCTAAAAGTAATTATAGAGTTTTAATTAGACTGACGAAATGAATGAAAATTTAAACGGCGATACTGTAACTACGATGCGGAAATGTCCAGATGCATTTTGGAATTCCATTAATTGTTGATAACTGGATGCGGACGATATCAAATGTATTTCAGCGAAAGCTACTCAGATAAAAAAAAACAGATCTATTAATATGAGTGAAGAGATCATAGACTTGAATAAAATATGTAAAGGTAATTTATTTGATTTTCTATGCTTGATTTATCACTTTTAATTTTCAAAATAATATGATGCGATCTCGGCTTGCCGATATCTGGGATCATTAATTTGTGGAGTTAAGTGCTAATTGCAATTGACAATTGCATTTTGTCGTGCAACCTTTTTTGGAATATAAATATTGCAAATAATCAAATTTGTTGTTTAATTAGTCAAGTTTTGCAAAAAGTTACCTCTTTCATTTTAAAAAATGCAGCTAACTTCGAGTGGGAAATCTTGAAGCGCCTTTTATGGAGTTTAATCTGCGTCTTGAACTATAACCCGAATGCAAACCGCTATGAAACTCACAGTCAGGTCATCAAGGTTAATCGTGTTCACCTTTATATCCTGTTTTATTTCGGTTATTGTGTTCTATTACATTATACAATCATTAAAATCCTTGGACAAAGCTTTCTGGTTGTGGGTTTCAAAGACAATCACGTGCTTGTATGAGGGAACATATGGCATCATGTAAGACTGGGAAAACCTGCCCTCGAGCACCTTAACGGCAAATAACATATAACATAACATAACATATTGATCTCGGCGCTGAAGTGTATAGGCCTGCTGTGGCCTGTCGCCGATTCTTTTCCTTTTCGTGCCTTGTTCACAGAAGATCTAAAATCGTGTCATTTGACCGGATCTTTTCATGACTGACGATAGTTTCAAGTAGCTGCCACAATAAATAAGGCGAGCATTATAGATGCCAGCTGTGCAGTCACTTCGTATGGTTAATGCTAACCACAAATAATTATCGACTAGCAGTCTCGTGTAGAGGGTTACTGGCTGCTTCAGGATCTACTTCTGACCAACTACCTGCCAAATGGTTGGCTGAGAAAAAATAAATTATATTATATAGAGCAACAATTCACTAGCACCTAACATGCACAAAGTTTAAAGTTCGAGAAAATCAGATAAATATGTTTTTTAACCTTGTCATTCGTTGATATCGCATTCATCAAAGACTGTTAATATTTTCCTGCATGTATATGGTAGGAGCTGCTTAACAATTTTTTTTTCAATAACATTTGTACGGTCTCGGTAGTTCACTTCAGTGTTCTTGCAAGTTGCACTCGTTAACTCTCATCGATGCAATCCCGCGCTGATAATCAAATCCCAGCTTCCTCTCTTTAATTGGGTTCACGAGAAGCACAATTACTGATTTGAATGTTTTGCTCAATGATACAACAATTTTGCATATATGTTCTGGATAATGTTTAATACCATAATAAGTGTTTTTCCGGCATAAATCGCTTATGAACACAAAAACGCGTCTCAATTCTTAATTGTAAATCATTTCAAATATGTTTAATCTCTGTCACACACAATAATCATTGACTTCGAAACATTATCATGAAGGTTAATGTATCTGCAATAACCGAAGATTTGAAAATTAGGTGGAAAGTTACAGCAAGAAGAGTTAATATATACTACATCTATAAATTTGCGCTGGGATTACGATGCAAAGCTTATTTTAAGGTAGTTTCGTGAAGGCATTTTAAGATAATTTTGTTTCGTACTGAAGGCAAGTTGTGGCCTTCAGTATTGGCAGCCAAAACTGGCCCCAACGCCTAACGTCGTCACCGATACGCGGCCACAGATGCATCTCATCCAACTCTCAATAAAGCATGTTCCCCTAGGTTGCCCTGGATATAACTGTTATGAGCGCCCGCGGACTGCATATATATTGGGCGCGATTATTAGGAGTGTAACTAATCCGATGTGTTGTGAAGAAAGACATTACAGCAAAATTGTATTGCGGCATTCATCGCCAAATGTAAAATTATGTTTGGCAGCCAAATGTTGTCAAGTTTGCCCAACTGCCCAATACTAATCAAGCGATTAACTTTTGAGTCCATAAATCAGCGCGATCAGATTGTCTTATTTTGTTTCGTAATGTAACAGGATATCTCGTTCCGTCTCGAGCCTCAAATGAACGTTGCGAATCGTTAGGTTGGTTACAGTTTTACATTTATCTGTCTAGCACCGTTTCATATTTGATGAGATTTAATTTTGAATAGCCGAAACACGATTGTTTTCCCGATTTAATACTTTGTTTCAGAACGTTTTTCCTTTATATCGTGTTTTTTTCCGGAACATTTTTTATCTTGTCTCGTTCCGAATCATTGCGAGAAAACTATTCTGAGATGCAAGAACATATCGAACTAGAGCTTATCGAAGAGCATATTATCTTGACCAACTAACTATGCATTGCCAAATTAAATTTATGATCTTTTAGGCTTGTTAGCAGTTTCGCATCACGAGATCCAGATCATGCGATCCGACGCAATTCGCTCGGAAATCTTCAATGCAAACCTCAATGCTATGGGGCCCTTGATTCATTGTTCCGCGTTATGTTGACTAAGATTCTTCACATCGGACTTAATAGCAAACATCGTGCACACATCAAAGCGTTCTGTCGCTGATCAAAGGCATTATACTGGTTAATTAAATGCGTTTTGCTACATTCAGATTAAAAAGTTTCAAGTCCCCACTTTTCTCGCTGTGAATTTTTTTGGGTTGTTCCATGAAAAAATGCTAATTGAAATATTCTGTGGTGCATTTTTAGGTAACTGGGTTTTTATCTGGCTTTAGCTTCAATTTCAAGCGATGCATTAATTAAATACTTTTTTATTCATTTATCTGAATAATTATTTAAACTATCTCATATCATGCTCTAGCGGTACAAAATCCAGTGGATTATATGAACGGGAAGCCATTGCATCCTATAATAGCACGATTTAGATCGATGTTATTTTAGGGCTAGGGATTTACTGCACACATTTTCCGAGCTGCAGAATTAACCCAAAGCCATGCTCATTTTTATCGTTGATAGTCAATATCGTTTTTCTTTCATGCGGGAGCATCTATCAATCGTACGTGGGGACATGCCCTGCAGTCTCTTCACGGCTTTGAAATTTTGGACTATACAAAAATTCTTGTCGAGCTAAAACTTTTCATGCAACTTCATTTATAGTTATTATTACTTTTTGCTTTTCATTTTAGTATAAATCAGATAAAAAATTTGTAGATTGGGAATCGTCCCCATGCGTTAGCATAAAGAATACAATATGGTGTCGACATTTGGAATGCTTCCAATGGTATTATACTCCGGTGTCATTCCTATTCCACTGACAAGCCATCACTAGGAAATCTAACGCAGCATTTCCTTTTGCATGGAAACCTCCGTTCATTGGCCGATCTTTGCCCCGTCAGCAGAGATGCTCGGAGATCGAAGACGCTGCTTTATATGGGGCGAGAGACCTGATCCGTCATGTCTAAGAGTGAACTTATAGAGGAAGAATGCCACGTAACTTAATTATAAAATGAGCAATTGTGCAAGGGTTTGTAAATAATTGATGAAATTACAATTTAAAAACTGTTTGTTGTATGTGGAGCGAATTTTCTTTTTCTAAGATGTTTAAAATTGCTTCTCAAAATATTTGATTCATTGTACACTTCCTAATGTGAAATTAAAATAATTCCGAATTCTTCTTTTTTTCGTCGCAATAAATGCTGTTGTAACTATTTAATTGATAAGTTGTAACTATTTAATCCTCATTTGAAAAAGTTAAAGATTAACTTGGGGTTTTCTGGTTCCGACCGTAACTACACGTCGTTGTCATTATTGTTCTTTATTTAATTAAGGAATTTAATTTATTAAGTTCCCCTCATATATAACAGTTCTCTGAAACGTTCTCTATTAGAGTGAGGGAAAAGCGTATTGAAATTTGTTCCTAATTTGCAAATATTTAAAGTATGATTTCCCTATTGAATGGATACGGTTCAATTGTGCTATGATAAACTATTAATGAAAATAATTATTTTGTAGGGTAAGTTAGATTGATCAGGCATTGAAGCAAGCCACGCCTTGAACTTTTTCATGAAGAAAAACAAATGGAACAATATTTTTTTGTGCGTTTATAAATATCATTAGATGTTTTTAGTGAATATTTCGTTATAACAACTGTAGGTTAATGTGACCGCAATTACGATCTCATGTAAGATGGGAATGGCACTAGGATATTTTCCCATAACTTCATTGGCTGTCTTAGTTTAACTGAAATGTTTTTGCAAGTCTTCTTCTCAAGATAAAGAAGCGAGGATTAGCGTAACTTTAGAATGAGTTAACAACAGTGCCCAATTAGAAGTTGATGGAACGGTGTCTGTTGCTTTAGGCCCTTTATCTAATTAATCCTCCTGTAAATATTTAAGTCAGTAGTTGAATATCATTTGAAAATTAATAGCGCTTGTCTGGGAATTATTCGCAATATCGTTGTGTATCATTTATTCGCGGCTTGATTCGCAATTTGTTTATTTGTTTAGGCGGTACAGTACGCGATCTGTTGAGTCCCTATACACAAACCGAGTTATGGTACAAAATATGCAACTTCGTTTGATGAAGCACGATAGTTTCGTTTGCACTGGTGATGCATGGTTTATTTGTACGAAGTTTAAACGATACCAGATGAGATTATTACAATAGGTGTCGCACGAAATTTTTGTTGGTGTAGAGAGAAAACAATAAGTTGTTTTCTTCAAATAACACACGGACATGCGTTCATACATGTATTGCTGAATCATTGTATTACCTCATTCTGAAACAACCTGCTTGTTCGCATGACTCATAGAATAGAAGAATAGAATGGAAGTGTCGGCACTGAAGAAATAGACCCATGGCCTGTTGCCGATTCTTGAATTTTCCGTGACTTGATTCACAAGGGATCCGGCCTTTGGAACCTGATCTTTCCATAACTGACGATTGATTGAGATAGCTGCTGGACTTATTGCCTGGTCCGTAATTTGCTAGGCATTTTAAGACTGAACNTTGAATATATTGAAGTGTATTCACTTAGTCTAAGGTTTGATAAACTAAAAGAGCGAATGAAACCGCGGCCGGTCAGTCTGACTTCGGCCGAACAAGTGCAGGCGTAGGCGCGATCAGCAGACGTCGGTTACGCCGCTGCCCGTGGTCACGTCTAGGGTACAATTTATCACGGGTCGAATATCGTTTCAGACAGCATGCAGGTTTGGAAGCATCGATCACAGTGGTTAAAAGTATGTCTTTTGTTGATAATTAGTGCTGCATGTTTTCGCCTGACTCGAGCTACTGAAAGGACATTATGCTCACCCTGTCTTCCCAAGATTTAAATTTACTCATTGAAGGCTTTGACCAGTTTAATCTTTAGACAGGTATGTATGTACATGTTATTTTGATAGATATAACATAAAATCCGATATTCCAGCATTGGAAATATTACTCATGGTTTGTTTTTATTTGTCTTCAAATTTGATATAAAAATATTACTGTAGCTTTGAACGGACTGTATCCCTCATGCACTCATGAAATGGAAGCTTGCATTATTATTTTGAAGATTATTTGCTACGTTAACGCTTGTTCAGCCTCGTTCGTAAATAAGAGCCAGAGAATACGATTTGTTGCCCAGGGGCAGTCGAACTTTTTAACAAGCCGCAGTGGGCTTCCGTTTCAAATTTACGTGATTTATTCCAGCTGCTTCTGCATGAAGTTCATATGCTTTGGAACAGTCGATATGACCTTTCGTAGCCACATGAATGTGTACAGGTAGTGTATGCTGAAGATAATTTTTTCATTAATTGTGTTAAAAAAACACCTCATTTACGATCTATTTAAATTCGCATCATTAAAAGACCACTCAAGCTGGTAGATACACTTTGATCAGAGTTACCACAAGACTTGATTCTTCGTTCATCATTCATTCTGTGTTTATCTCTTCGGTAATTTTAATTGGGGCTCCGTAGGGGAAGTTACGTGCAAATGAGTTGATGACATACGAACCAATTCTTTAAGCCTATACAATGCAGCACAGGAAGCCTCTTCTGGCTTCCATTATAGCTACCGAGCCGCGCACGGCACAGCTTACGCTGCTTTGATCGTCCGCTCATCAAAGGCTGACAACCGCATATGCAAAATATTGCCTCAGATGGAGATAACTCTGCAAAACGGCCATCAGAAAAGTGCGCCTCGACAGCAAACGCACGCTGCTCATTGCTCCACTGCATAGTGGCAACTGACAAGGCGAGACACAAAACTTCATGCCCTTATACCTTTCATATGAAACACTCCCCGCCCTTTTCCTACATCTGGCTGCTGGGCACAAAATATAAACAGGTAGTTTCCGTGAATCATCCTGCAGATTAGCTGTTCCATTATTATCTATTCTAGATCATTCTTGCTAGTAATATTTTATATCGAGCTAATTGAAAGCATAATAGGCGTAATTTATGTGGCCGAGGTAGGAGGCAGCTATTAAATATTGTGGAGATTTATAAATTGCTTCAATATAGATTATAGTATTCTTCCTTCTAAAGACGCAGGCGTTGGCCAAATACACCAATTGCATGGACCTTAATTGGACATATCTCCCTAAGGTAATTTAAAATTCCCACTAAAGCATGGAGGGAACAAGAGAACACACAACATTATCTACTTCTTTATCTATAACATAATAAGCACGGGATCTAAGAGGTGCACGCAATAACTGCTTCCATTATAGCTACCGAGCCGCGCACGGCACAGCTTACGCTGCTTTGATCGTCCGCTCATCAAAGGCTGACAACCGCATATGTACGATGTTGATGTCGTCACATCAACGCCACACGCCAGAACCCATACCACTGTTTCTGAGTATGTCAGAATACTGTAATCGCGCAGAATGATCAACAGCAACTAGTTAAGTAAACCCCCTATCTTTTTTTTTCTTCCAGGATAAAAGCTGAACAAAAAACAGGGAGTGCAGCCGTGCACCACCAATTTTGTGCACCAATAAGCCCTGAATCGAACGCCTTGGATCTCTCCGGACATCCACCAATCAGCCGTGAACCACTCGGCTTTGTCTTCCTCCGGCCTCGCATAGAACCTGCCGTGCATTACCAGGCCGCGGATCGAATCTAACTTCCGGGCATCGATAAATTACGTAATTTTACGTTCACCGCATCCGAGGTTAGGTTTCAGATAGCATAGTTCTGTTCCAAAATTTATCGTCTTTTGACAAGTGGCCGTTCGACCGAGGGCTGGTTCGACCCACGGCCAAGATACGGACGTCTTGGAGTGTTGAAGGCTACGTTCCGGAAGGCAGGAATCATGATGGTCCATTCCATCCAGGGCAGTGGTGGTCTTCGGCAGGCAACCCACAGGAAGGGTAAAAGGGGTAAAAATGCTGAATAGGGTAAAAGCTGAAAAAGAATAAACAAATTAGGTTTGCTCAAGCGTTGAGAAATCACAATGTTAGTCATTGTAGCGTTTTAGGTGTAATTCTGATCTCACTAATACCTCACAAATAAATCCCTTATCCCTAGCTTCGATGCTTGAACAAACTTGTTTTCTGTTAACTGCAGAATAATAACTACTAGTGGAAGAAGCAATCTTGAATCCAAAGCATCATAATGATTGATTACGAACGGAGGCTTAATGTTATACCGAATTTTTTTCTACCGACGTCATAGTAGACAATCTAAAGATTATTCGTTCAAAAATCGATTTTCATCTTAAATATCTATCAAAAAGTTTGTGTCATATATTGAATTATGTTAGAGAACTATGTTAAAACATATTCAACGTTTTAGTGAAAGTGCGTTAAATATCCTGAAGTTTTTTCAAGTCCCTACAATTTGCAACTTAAAGAAGTTTTATTGCCAGAAATTTATTTTGCATTTTCACAGAAGCACCATTTTTGAGTGTGACTTTTCTCAAAACGTACAGCGCCTAACGCGGAGCTCGTGAGACATTTGCTTTCTGTTCTCAAGTGGGGCTTGGAAGTTGCGTTTGGTGTCGCAAGTCGCCGAACAAAGCACCACCTTCCATTCTACCTAAACATGTCAGCTTCTTTTAACTTTAGAAGACGATAACAACTTGGTATATGCTGACAACTACAAGTCTCTGAAGTTTTGAATGAACCTACAACCATGTTATCTTTCCAGTTCCATAAAAGAAATTTTTCATTTAGGAGAAGGTCTGTGTCACTGAGCAGATTTTTAGTTGAACGGGGTTAATTTCAGGTAAGATATGGAATATTTTGATAAGAATTTCCATTGAATCGTCTGAAACGAAAGGAATCAAAGTATGCGACATTCAACTATTGCGTTGTAGAAAGACATAATAATTCTTCCGTGCAGCAGTGATAAGTCAAAATTTAAAAAAAATTTCAAGCATGAAAAGTTCTTCAGTCTGGAAAGCAGAAGGTTTATGCTTAATTGAATTCAATTGTTGATGCACAATGGCACTTTTGAATTCCTTGCTTTTGATGCAACTTATTAAACAATGTACATTCCAAACCAAAGACGCATTCCTTCAGACGCTCACATTCCCTGAGCTTCGCGCATTCCAAAAGCAACGCAGATTCTCAAAACATCTTTGCTTGAGGACGGCAACAGTTCACTGCAACTTCCCCGAACAGTGCGTCTTTACTTCCACATTCAAGTAGCTTGTTCTCCGCTGCTATGAGTACTCTGAGGGCATCGAGCAACGCTTGCGGTTTTGGAATTAAATATGATAAGTGCGATTTTAGAGTAGGCATTTTTGAAAGAAAAAAAATTGGGCTGTACTTCGATCACTTTATTTGAGTGCAGCTGGTAACGAATCACTTGGCTTAAGTCTTAGGACTTAGAGGATAGGCCGTCCCGCCCAAGCCACTGCCTCTATCAGCTGCTGTCTGTTCTGTGTGTCAATTCATTTGCTGCGAACATATAAACATGGCAATTTCCATATATCACATAGAGATTACATAATTTCTGTGTATCATATTCTCATATGTGCTCAGCCAATTGGTCTATTCCAACATTCCTGTACTAAGTATCCGGACGGAACAAGGTCGAATGAACTCACATCTAAGGCTGCATTCAAAATAAATGCTGCAGAATGCGCATTCTATCACCGCCTGCATGGGACAGCATAAGGAGTATGTTGGATACTGATTAGAACTTCCCTCATTTTGATGAATATTTCCAACATTTCTATTCTAACTATCATGCTTCCTTTGTATATATTCTCGAGCGAGTGTTGAGTGTGAAGACATTTTAGACTCAAACACTGAGCGTGTCACCTACATATAAGGTACAAACATGGTCCGAATCACCCGAGATGCTTTAGAGAAGACATGTGCAGGCAAAGTCGTAATCGATGAGAGAAATTAGCCGGCCTCTCCAGTATGTACAGAAGATCGGCCATAAAGAAGAAAGGAAGCAGTCAGAATTCCAAGCACATTAAATTTTTAAGTGCCATTTTCTTCGAAGCGAAAGCCATTTGCCATTTTCTTCGAAATATGCATAGATGCCTTGCATGCATACTTCGCGGCGTTTCATGTATATGTCACTTTTGACTATAATCATTTCTTATCAAACGAAGACAAAATTTTGTTTGCCATGCTCAGCCGATTCTATCCTCCGACAGCACTCGTTGCCATCGTTCATTCTTTCTTCTTCGAGATGGGGTTTGCGGATGGCTGGAGGAAAAGCTCCTCATTAAGTGATCTTGTATGAAGTACGCTTGACCTGGCCAATCCAGAGCCCTGCGCAATAGGAGAGTCTCCGTACGATCCCGTAACGTTGCCCATTAAAGCTATAGGGGCGAATGACAAGTCTGGAGATACGCATATTATTGGCAGCGAACTCTTCGACTTGAGCGCATGACGAGCGCTCATGCAGTTGTGGTGGAACGTATAATGAAAGCTCTAAACAGTCCAGGAGCAACGAGCATTTTAGTCATCGTGCAAGGGGCATTAAAAAGCCTAATATAATTCCGAAAGCAGATAAGTTAATACGTCCTGAAATTTTTTTTTCATTGGAAATTTTTTTCATTCCAATTTCATTGGAATTGGATTTTTTTTCATTGGAAAATAACCTGGTCTCAAAAAGTGCAAGATTGATCATGTCGAATAAAAGAAGGTTAATTAGGCAATAACCGATCATAGTCAACTTTATTTACATATCTATATCATTGGTATAACTGCAAAAAAAATCATCCTCCAAGTAAGAGTTATTATTACTAATTGCCTTAAATAATTCTAACTCAAAGTGCCTTCAAGTGGGAGCCTGTATTCATTTTTTCGGAACCGTACAGCTCTTTCTTACTGTATAGCGTACTAAATTTGGAGTAACCGCCTTAATTAATGATTTGTGTCAGGAAATTTATATTCTACAACGCAAAACTGAATTATGATATTAGTGTATTTTAGGGATTTGTAATATTGCAAAACTGGCCCATAATAAACGCTCTATTTGCAATGTTTTCCCCCACATCCCTGGCAGTTGCTTGTATGTGTGGCTCAGTCATTTTCAGGCTCATGGCAACACGCTTTGTTATAACGAACGGAACGAGCGTATTCCTATTTCCCTGCGTCCCTCTTAATACAGCAAGGGAAATGTTTCGCGCTCACCCTCGTATAATGGAGACGAGAGAGGGGTATCAATGTCAGGGTGGAAAACCAATAAGTCGACTGAAGATTTTTATGGATGAGATGCCGTGGTGCGTTTGCAAAGGTAATGTCTTGAATTGAATCTCCAGCATAAAGATTTTTTCTTGAAAGTGAGTATAAATGGATTACGTCTAATATATAATTTGTTCATAAAACTTTTCTAAGTATTGCTAATCAGAGGGTATTATGTCTAATCAATAATCCGCAAATTTGTTTGTGTGAGTGTAGATCATTGAACTTCCTGTACTTTTATTATTCACATAAATACTCTACTTTTGTTTGCTGATTGCTTCATTTGTCTGCATTTTGCAACATTTATTACATATTTCCAGTATAGATTATATTATAGATATGATCGCCGCACATTCCATACCGCAATAACTGTTGCTTCCACTATTGCTACTTGTGAGAAGTGATGACTGTTGCCATCACTCCTGCCATCAGTGGAGAAAACATACCTCCTGCCATCACTCCTGCCACCAGTGGAGAAAACATACCTCCTGCCATCCCTCCTGCCAACAGTGGAGAAAACATACCTCCTGCCATCACTCCTGCCACCAGTGGAGAAAACATACCTCTTGCCATCACTCCTGCCACCAGTGGAGAAAACATACCTCCTGCCATCACTCCTGCCACCAGCAGAAAAGTAATAACAGTTGTCATTGCGCCTAGCACCCATGGAGCAGTGATAACTGTTGCTGCTTGAGCTACAGCCTCTACCTCGCAGCAACTCCACGGAGGCTGAGCGCCCAGTCTCGCCCCAGCATTCTTTGAGTGAGGTTGTGTGTCATGGCGTCTCTTGCTTATTCAAGTCGCTCATCACCTTGCGAGTGTGCATCTTTTGTGAACTTATATCTGTACAAATAAGTGCTGAAATAGTGAAACAGTGTATCTTTGAAGTGATTAAGTTGTCTTATGTGTGCGGCCACTTGGAAAATATTACTCTGAGAATTGTTGTCTTATTCGTCACCAACATTGGCATTTAAAGTTGAAAGTCCAACGGTGAGTTTTGCCATGTCTAAAGTCCCATAGTGTTCTTGAGCGATATTTTTTATTGTGATTTCGATTTCTAATGTTGATTTGAGATATCACGCATTTGCGTGGATTGCTGATACGTGGTAACTAAACCCTGGCAAAACCGTTTTATGGTAATATTAAATTCGGCCCGACTACTTTAATTGCACATGTAATACATTATTTAGAAATGAACAAATTTCTGCATATCTTCAATGCTCTTCAACGCAATAACTACAGTTTTCGGAAAATTTCGCAGTTTTCTTGTCGAGCGAAAGTTTTCAAGTTCATGAAAGAAATTGACTGTGTTGGTAGCTCGCCGCGCGTGTACTCATTCAACCAAGAGCAATTAAGCGAATGAAATCCAAGTTTTCATGAGTGTTAGTTTCTTCATCTCACGATATATGTTTCCAAACCTACTGTTGGTAGTGAGATTTCTGGTAATTTTTAACATAAGTCAACTTTTCAAAGCTGGTGTTGAATACGAGATTCTATAATCCCGAAGAATTTAATTTTCGTTCTTCTTAAAAAAATTTTTTGGCTTTATTTCTGTCATCTGTTCATTGAAAATTTTTGAATGAGTAAAAATCCATTTAATTTAATTGGGATTAAACTTCTCAAATGAGAGAATAAATCTGAACCCTTCTCATTTATATGCGTTCGTCTGTTCAGAAATTGAAGGCGACCAAAGCAAATCCACTTAACAAATCAGGCTGAGCTGTCATGTTCTGAGGCCAAATTAAAGACGTCATCACTATCATTTGTCCTAAGTTTACAAATTTTATGTCTTTCCAACCTGGTTAATTATGATCAAGTTGCAAACCATTTAGACGTATTCTAACACATTTTTGTCAAAGACACTCTTTTTGGTGAACCGAAAATCACCTGCTATTATTCTTAATTTATAAGTAATTTAAGAATATATATATAATGTATATAATTAATATAGTCCTTAAATTTCCCTTAACTGGTATAAACTTGATTCAATAGTCACTATATCTTTATATATCCTTTTTCTCTTCACTCGAACTTTTCTCAGTATCACAGATACCCTCGTCACAGGGGTACATTATTTATAGAAGAAACCGGCCACTTTGAGGAGTAAGCATCGCTAATTTCTTATACATGTTCATATATTAATCTCGCATGTCCCACAAACTTCCTTATATTTGTTACGTGCGCCACAATTTTGTCATAAACTTTCCGTAAATTTCCCATACTTGAATGTTCCCTGCCTGTATGGATCCGCGATTTAAAATAAGATTTAAGGCTTCAATTTCTTACAATAATTTCGTAAGTAATTGATTTACATAAGATTTGTAGAAGAAAAAATTAGTTTTTCAATTTTTCAAATTACAAAAAAAAATTTAATTTCAAAATTATATATTCTGTTAATTTATTCATGCATTGTCTTCGATTTTACGCAAGTGTGCAAAATTTTAAATCAATTGGACAGGTATAAGTGTGTTAAATATTGATTATAAGATTTGTAGCAGACAAACAAACAACAAACCAACAGACAAGAAGTGAAGTTAAAGAGAAGTGTTGTAATTAGCTTATATTCAGCCTTGAAGTGAAGAGATTTATTGTAATTTTATATGTTGTCAAAAAGTTGATGCTATCCTAGACCAAATCTAGGCGACATTATTTTGAGTTTGGCCAAAGCTCCAGCTATATAATATATAGTGTCAGCGCATCCCCTTGATTGCGCTGTCAACTCCTCCATCTGCTCAATTACGATGCTGGCGGGTCGCCCTGCCAAGAGTTAACTAAATAATTAGACCTCGTGGGGCAACATGTACCGGAGTAACTGAGTTCCTTCATATCCAAGATAAAACTGAACTCCTAATGGTCTGGTAATTTTGGGTGAACTACCACTTCTCTTCACTTCTGAGAAGGCAATTTTGTGCGGAGCTACGTGTTTTTCGACCGTCAATGCTTATATTTTGACCTGCTTCCTTCACTGCTTCTCGTGCTCGTATCCACGATACGTGTGATATTGTACGTTGCAATGTTCTACTTCTACTTATTCGGTGAAGATTAATTATACTTGACCATTGACTAATTCTCATGTTGGTATAAATTTTTGGTAGCTGTCATTAATTGGAGCTGCTTAATCCTGACCGACGTATTGGTTCCTATGTTAAGGGTTTTAACTTCGACACCAAGCTTATTCGTGGCGTGTTAGGATCATTATTTTATTATTTAATTCTGTAAAATTTGTTTAATTCTGTAAAATTTTAATTTCTGTAAAATGTAAATCAATTTGTGTGTTCGGGTATTTATTTATGCTTTCTTTCTCAGGATCACCCATCTTATCTCATATTCCCACGTCCTGCTCTAGCTTTCTCTTTATACGTCCGATTTGTTGATGTATTTTAAGATACCGTTTACATTTAAGTATGTTAAATATAGCTGTTCTCATTTTCATTTGGAATCCTGTTGAACCTAAGGCTTCGCTTACTATCCATTGGGGAAGTTTTAACGTCTGGTCATAAGTAGGCATGACGTGGATGCCAATCTGAACTTTCAGGTGATGCAACCGGCCATTTGAATATTGTAGGACGGTTCCTTACAATAAGTTGTTATGACGTATATTATCTACGCTTTTATGCAATGAACGCTTGAATGTGGTGTGAATAAACGTCGAAAGCCTTAATGCTTCGGAATAAGTGAACAAAATGTAATCAAGTTATGCCATGTAGAATCAGTCCTTAAATATTTATTTGAATGATCTTTCAGATTTTATTTTATCTGAATCTGTGCTAAACGGGCGTCTACAAGATTCAGATAGGTGACTCCAAGGAGCTTCATTTTTAATTACGTGCTTGGGTATTATTTACGCACTGCGTACATGTAAGCCTCTTACTTCGAGCGATCAGGAACTTTTCAACAAGTTCCAGCACCGGGCCTTTGTATATGAGGCATTACGCAAGTTAAATTTAATTTCATAGATTAAAATATAGCGTCAAATTTTAAACTTTTTTTACATGCATTTTAAGTAAGATTAGGAACCGATACATATTGCCTTGGCTAATTTATCGACTTGTTATCAATGAAATTAAAATCATCTTCAGATACCGTACTGTTACTTTTTTAGTCCGTAGACTTCTGTGATGACATTCATATTAAATCAAATGTATTATTTTCATTGTTAACATAATTTTTTAGCGAGTAAATAATAGTGTTTTTCATGTAGCGTCTCAAATTTATTCCGTGTTCTTGTATTTAAAACTTCTCATTACGAACAGGGATTTCAATAATTCGACGCAGTTGCAAAATAAGATGCAAATAATCAATCTTCTGTTACATTTTGAGTAAATTCATAATAGTTAGGTGGAATTGGGAACTCCGGTGTGAGTCTTCATTATCTATTACACGTTATTCATGATGGATTTATGCAATAAGGTATTAAATTAATTTAAATTTTTTGAACAATTTTTCGTTGGATGAAGCTTCAGGTTTTACAAAAAGAATACTGAAAATTAGCTCCATTTATTTTTTCCCATAGTGTTTGTAAAAAAAATCCCGATCAACAATTTATACCCACATTTATAACGTAAAGGTGTTGAAATACGCCATGTAGAGAACAATTACCGCAGCATTTTAGTATTTTTATCGCGTTACAAATACGTAGTTAGACAAGCTCATGTGAGGCTCTAAAGCAGCGTTCCCAAGCATTTCCAATACGTTGCGCCTTCTAGTGGAAGCTAATATACAGCCACATTTATAGGCCTAGTGAAAGCATTTAAACCAATGAAAAGCATTCTTTCATATTTTCAGAAACACTATGTACGTGTTTTAATCAAAAAAAGAAGACAATAAAATAAATCTTTATCAATCTTTACTCTTGTTTGTTAATATCCGAGTTTAAAGATTAACATCCTAATCTATTTTGATGAAATGCACAGCCCAACATTTTTTGTTAAATGCTGATAATTGCGGAGGTCAATGGTTCTCCTGACACATGATCAGTCTGCTGCAGCATTTAACCTGTTATACTTGCCTTTGATTTGATCACCAGTCATGTCTGGAAACCGCTTTCACAGAAACTAGTAGTTCAAGTGGACAAGAAAGAAATAAAATTTAATGAGAATTAGCTGGTTTCCTAGAAAATAGAAATCATCTTGTTCCAACGATTAGATTTGCACGGCTGTTGTTCCTCATACTCCACGTACTTTGCCTCCAGTGCACTCGAGGCGATTCGTGAATTTTTTTTTATTCAGTAGCATGAGGAATAATCGTCCTTATCGCTTTTGGATGAATTACAGGCAAATCCTAGTTGTGAGTTCTCATCCTTAATTGTATCACGAGAATAGCGTGAAGTTCACAGCCTGCGAACAGAGTAGGGACAGAGGAGTCGAGGCAGGATAATCATGCGTTAAGACACAACTTGCGAAACGGCCTGACAGTGCTGCTATAGTCCTCTGACGCGGTTGACTCTTCAGATCGTAGTTTATAGGGGTAATTTGGGAGCAGCATGGGGTCTCTTGAATGAAAGATCCTTACGTTATTACAGACAGTATGTTGTTATAACTTTTTTCGGGTTCAGACAGTATGTTGTTATAACATTCGTGTTCAGAAAGTATGTTGTTATGGCATTCGGGTTCAGAATGTATGTTGTTATGGCATTCGGGTTCAGACAGTATGTTGTTATGACATTCGGGTTCAGACAGTATGTTGTTATGACGTTTGGGTTCAGACAGTATGTTGTTATGACGTTTGGGTTCAGACAGTATGTTGTTATGACGTTTGGGTTCAGACAGTATGTTGTTATGACATTCTGGTTCAGAGAGTATGTTGTTATGACATTCTGGTTCAGAGAGTATGTTGATATGACACTCTGGTTCAGACAGTATGTTTTTATGACATTCTGGTTCAGACAGTATGTTGTTATGACATTCTGGTTCAGAAAGTATGTTGATATGACATTCTGGTTCAGACAGTATGTTTTTATGACATTCTGGTTCAGACAGTATGTTGGTATGACATTCGGGTTCTGACAATATGTTGTTATAATTCCCACTAAAGCATGGAGAGAACAAGAGAACACACAAGATTATCTACTACTTTTTCTATAACATAATAAGCATGGGATCTAAGAGGTACACGCAATAACGTCGTAGGCAGCCATGTCTGCCCCACATTGATTCAAAAGCTCGACATGTTTTATTCTGGATAATGTGCAATAAGATTTGTAGTCATTTTGAATGGTTTAACTCTATTTTGAATACTACACTCAAATAATAAAACATCAAAGCGAGATAGAACTCATTTCTCTTTAAGAGAACGATTTCATCAAGTTCTAGTAAGCACTCTCATTTCTCAACTTCTCGCTGCAATCAGCCTGGTCCTAACATCACTGATGGGAAATTTCCTAAGAAGGTTAATGATCAGTTTTCAACAACCGTTTCATCCTTCCTACCGAAAGAAATCTATTGTGCTAGAAGCAACCGCCCAATTGTCACTCTGAATAAAGCATAATTGAAATCAAATAAAATCTGTTCCAATTTTTTATACATCGGTGTGGTTATTAATTTCTATACATATTGAATATTCAACAATCAAATATTTTTTTAATTTTCACGGATGAGCAACAAAAGACTGTAATAAATTTATGAATGATTCTTTGTTGATTCGTGCTCATCCTTTGCGTATTCGAACGCTGGAGGAGCAAAAATTTAAGGGACGAAATTGTACTGATCTCAGTTTTGTAAAAATTTTGTCTCTCTCAACAAGTTTCGTCTTTAAATAACAAACATCCACCCTGACCTATTATTTATAGAGTGAGATATTTTAATTTGTGTCAAATTCCAGGAATATTATTTATCCTTAACCTTTTTAGACCTACGTAGAAAAAATATTGTAAAACAAATTTTTAACTCGAAAGAATGTACCACCAAGGAAGCAACATCACCATCAAGGCAGCAACATAACCACCAAGGCATTATACCATCACATCACCAGCTAACAGTTATCCCATCAAAACACTTGCTGAGGTTCAGTCATCCGATGCTCCAGCAGCAATACAGGTTCAATGAGTGGACGACGACGAGCTTCAGGAATGACAATCACGGCCAAAATTTATGCGGTATCTCATCGGTCCATATACGCATATGGCGGGCTTGCAACTGCGCTTAACGGCGTTGTGGAGACCCGGGACCATACTTTCAAAACTCGCCAAGTGAACGTAATTACTTACGCTCTATTTTCTTGTCAGTGATTTGTGGACTTTGCTTGAAAGTCCGTCAATGATTGGCTGATGAACTTACGATCTCTTAACTTTTTTTGAAAGTACCGAACTGCATGTGATCTTGGTTTAGACCAGTCATTCTATTCAGTTCATTGAAAAACAATATGGGAGAATATGAACTTCATGTGCACCACGCATTCTCTTATAAGTCTTTGCGAAGATTTAGAAGCTGATGTGCTATTTAATGAGACGAAATTTTACTTCTACCATCATTCCACTGTTATGCTGTATTCGCAATTGCAACTTGTTCAGTAATATAAAAGTTTTTCCATTGGCATTCCGTTGTAATAAGAAAACTTCCATTCAATATTCACGTGCTTTCAGTAAAATAAATTTAACCAACAAATGATTCTTAGTCAGCACCGCTGAAGGCCTACTAAGTCACAACTTCTTCGCTTTCTTTACAAAGTTTAGATTAGGACTCAGGGCTCTCGGGAAGTGTTCTGTAGGAAGGATTTCATGGACAATTTCGGAAAGATGGCCTCATTTACGATTTGAATTATATTCCTACTTTTGAAATTACCTCGATTCATCTCATGAAATACATTAAAATAATTTTCGCAGCATATAACTGTATATATTCTGAATTAATTTGGTTCATAGTAATCTTTCGACTCCTCAATTAGGAAAATAAACTACTGAGGAATATTTAAGCATTTGCATTGACTTATCCTACATCGATTCTATATGAAAATCTTAACCTACATCGATTCTATATGAAAATCATCAAATTTTTTAGGGAGCTGCATTATTTAGTATTTAATTACTAAGTTTTTAAACTTTTCTGATACCTCTTTTTCCAACGCTGTTTCCGGCGGCAAAATCCACGGGGCTGTTACTTCATATCTATCACTGCCAGCTTTAATTAAAAGTCCCTGAACAATTCTGTAAATTTCGATACCACTTCTTACACTTTAGTTCTTCATGCAATAATACGCATTCTATTCGCATGGAGTTTCGTTTGGTATCACAGATAACATCGTCGTATTTTGTCTGCTCATCTTAGCAGCCGACACCGTAAAAGTCTATGCGGACCTTGTCATGTGGAATAGATCTCAAGTTTTTCATAATTTTTAATCTTGAACTTGCATGTTCCATGAATTTCTTGAAAGCTACTTAAAGGCTTTCCATGTATGTATCATATATTTGTTCTATACACTACCCTTTATTTCTACTGACATTCAGTACAACTTAATTTTCTCATTTTGCATGGGTTGTTCGTATTTTTTCATACCTTCAAGAAGCTCTTTTTTAATTTCGATTTTCAATACATTTATCATGTTTTTAATAAGCTTTTCATGCATAATTAATAAACACCCCACTTATTTTATCCCAATTCCATTCGTTCCTTCATCAATATTCATTGCTCATCCTATTTTCGTGCAGTTTTTTTGTATTTACTCAATAGTTTGCATAAATCTTTCAGCATTATGTATAAATACTACCTGTGTAATGATTAAATGTTGTCGTTAAATTTTAGTTTCACTTCCAATAAATTTCACGCCGCACGTTCGCCGGACTCTTTAATTCTCCATGCATTCATTTATAATTTGATCATTATTAATTTCTTTTGAAAATTTGCAATATTCATGCTTGTCATTGTGCATTGCGTTTTAAGTCTGGCACTTGAAATACAAAACGGTCATTCAAGCGCATTTCATCAATACTTATCGTACCTGTATATCTGTCGTACCTGTATATCGTACCTGTATATCTGTTAATACCATTATCAACCTAATCCGGCACTTGATATTTATCCGAACAGTGGTGCGATAATCAAAATCCTCAGGATTTATCAATTGATCAGCTCCTGCTCATCTGTTGATCTATAGCAGCGAATACGAATCATCCATCTTTGTTGAACTTGGCTAACAAGTTCGGCTAATGATGCCGCAACCCTTCAAAGTTGAGCCGACAATTATGAGGCTGTCATATATGGACATTATTTAGTTATTTTCTTTTCCTATAGACCCCTAAATCTCGGCTCTGTTTACTCTCTCTGTCTCCTGTTTAGTTTGAATAGTGTTCTTTTCTGACTCTTCAAGGAACAGATTTGATTTATTTCACTCTTGGTATAAAATGACCAGTCTTTCCTAGCCAAGCGTCCACTACTGAGACGTATTTGTTACAAAAATGTGTAAGAAATTAAAAGCCACGTATTTACAGGAGGGGTAAAAACGAAATCAATTTCTCTTCATCTGGGGAAAATTAGTTGTATTAGACATGCACACGGCATTTTTAATACGAATTTCCTTGAAACAAATCATTGAGTTTCATATCGTATACTAATCCCTACATAATATTCTAGATAACTATGCCCGATTCATGCTAATAAAAATATTTATACTGAAACTGTACTAATTACTTGTACTATAGTGAACAGTTCCCGACAGAATAGTTCCATTTTGAACTGATATCCAATTTCCCTGTCAACATTGACGTCAAATTCTAATTCCATGCAACTGCAAATAACTTATGCAATAGGTATTGAAGTATTTATAACGATAACTCTTGTAACTTACGGTTCAATTAAATCCCAAAATAGCATTACGAGAGTGCCAATATTACTTCTCTCAATATCGTGAGTGTTTCCCCGAGCTCTCAGAATGGAGGCAGCAGCAGCAGGCCAATCTCGGACAGGGCATTTCATCATGCAAAATCAATGAAGCGGAATTGAAGCAATTTTGTCGTGCATAGCGCGACGTTTCCTGAGTATAAACGTCACAGTTGTAGCCGACATATGCTGCATCTCTGGCCGGTGATGGTTACCTGTATACGCTATTCAGAGTCGCGCGTGCAGATCACCAGTCATAGATGACATTACAAAGCTTGAAATATTCAATAATTAGCGAATTGTTGGAGAATATTTTACATTCTTTTTTGCATTGATGAAACTTATCGATATGTTTATGTATTGGTGTCAGTTGAAGCATTTATTGAGCGCCCGTGTTGGTTGCTCATTGTCCACGTTTTTCACGATGTATCATTCAATCAATCATGATATACCAAACTGTAATCGTGTCCTCATTAATGCTGAAAATTTGATCAGTAGCATGCGCAAAGGCGAGAAATTCTCGGTGTTATTAAATTAACACATGACTGATCACAATTTAATCGTCATCGTAAGACTTAACCTGCATAAAAATATCGTTACCACGATTTCTTATTTAAACTAAATTTTTTATTTAAACTAATTTAAAAAATATTAGATACTTTTCTCATGATAATTTTGCAAAGAACCTGAGTTTAAAAATATTTATAGTCAACATTTGTTTCATCTGCTGAAGCCGTTCATGAGCATCGATATCAGCTCGCTATAACCCTACCCCCTCGGGGATTGCAATCAGCGCGTATCGGGAATTGAAAATTCCGTTTAGCGGCAAATATTCGTTAAAATAAAATGGGTGAAACTATTTATTGGTAAAGACAGCACATAAGCTCAAACTAGCTCGACATCAAACGTTGATAAAGCATTTGCATTTATTGATAGAATTTTTCAATTCAAATATGTTGACAGCGGCAATTAGAATTAATATATACAACACAAACACTTCGCATGAGCATTGCGTGACTGTATAATTTCACTTTAAATGCCAATAATAAATACAGAGCTACAGGAAAATCTAATTTTCAACAATAACATCAATAAAAAATATTCCCACGATTCTTCCGGTTCGAGGGTCCAAATTCGAGGAATCATTGACTTCCGTGAGACGAGCGTCTCACGCGGCTTGATAAGCAAAGCTATATATATAGTCGCTTCGGTGGGATTTGCATTCATGCAAGGAAACCTCTTGCTTGCTTACATGAGTAACAGAAATAATATTTTGACTTTCCGTGAAAACATACAAAAAAATTAATAATAATAGGACCTCCGCATATACTTACTCTATATTACATTTGATATCATCTATATTCATGAGAAGGGAGATTTTTTTTTAATATTAAGCAAGTCACTTGATCCTGGAAGTTTTATAAATGATTCGACGCCTGCTGTCGCACCGACCGATTAATTAAAATACAGTATCGGCATGTTATGCTGACACGTCAGTATTTGTTTAAGATTCATGAATGCGAGCCAGAGATTTGACTGAGATCCATAAAGCACACTCAAATATTGACGTATTCTCAGAAGTGAAGCTGAGGACTCATGGAGCTCTACAGCCGTAATGAGCCATGAATATTCTAGGGAGGTTTCGTGCGAGGAGCGAGTGCTCCAGCGGGTGTCCAGTTACATGGCCGCGTCTCTGGTGCATCAGACTACACGGCATTAACTTCATCCTCAATTAAATTTATTTAAGTTGATGTTAATATATTTCTTGCACGGTCTCCTTTTATTCACAAATGCATATACACAAATTAAAGTTGGAAGAGCGCGCGCCTGTGTTTGCGTGAGCCCCGTCAAAGGGGGACAAGTGTACACAATTACAAAGATGAAAGCTATCTGAAGCACGTGTTGCAAATTTCCCATTAAAACATTTGCATTCGTTGCTTATTCATCCCCGAGTTGTGTTCTGAATCCTGAACGTCAGTTCACTCCCAAAAAACGTCAGCGTTAAAGTGATCTCTATTGTTACATTTAACGACCCGATTACTTTGTTCACGCTCTACAATGAGTAATGCAATTACAGCTAAGAACTGCATACGGGGATAAACAACCTGCAATTATAGTTTTAAGTGTTTCCTAAAAGTTCTCTAATTGTAGTAAGTATACCGACGGCTTCAGTAAGTACAGTAAGTACATCACTGTACAGCACAGTGTAGTAAATACATCACTACAGTGATGTTGCAGAATTAATCCTGAACCAACTACTAATGTCACACTTCAAATACCATTCATAAACATGTTATACTACAGGCTGCCTAATATTTTACACGGCTAGCAATACTTTTAGATAGTCGAGTAGTTTATTTTATTTGGGGGGTTTCAACCTTTCAAATTCTTTACCATGCAATTTTTTTTTGGCTAATATAAATTGTTTCTACTCAGTCTTAGAACATGTTCACTTTAACACACTCATTATTTCATAACATTTAATCCAGGTTCACAAATAATAAAACAACAAAACATTCATCCGGTCTTGTACATTACATCCATGAGCGACTTATAAGATCTCTCATGAACTAGATGCCAGAACTTTTTTATTGATAAAAACAAATAATCCCTAATATATTCTAAGATATCAATTAACGAAGCTCGATTTCGATCATACATATACTACATATTTCGTATAAACAACACGACCACATTGAATTAGTGGATGCGTATAATAAAGTTACGCAGCCGCTAGCATACGAACGCAGACGGTTTTAAACTGATGCTGCTGTAAAATTTATACTGCGTGTGGTCCGAACCAAGTGGCAGCGCGGTGTCTACATATGAACTCTTTACAGTGTGAATGATTTACATTGATGCATTTACAAATTAACGATTTCACAGCAAAAGAAACAAAATATACGTTTCTATCAAAGATTTGCTTACTTTAACCATACAAAATCGACTGATCAGTGTAAATGAAAAAAAAGTTTAGATTCTAGAAGATTTAAAATAATGGTTTGTATAGTAACCTTTTACTTGGTCAGTGCATTGCCAATTGGGGATATATATAAAAAGCCTATAATATGATCGTTTGCCAATATCTGATTGATACGAAATTTTTCCCGAAATTCAGCCTGAAGCATTTCACTAATTGGCTCACTTTGATGTAGCACTCCGCGCCGATTGTCGAAGCCAACATGTTTACCACAATCGTAAATTTCAAATCCGATGTAAGCCAAAGTATATGAAAGCTAAGTGAATGCGCATCCAATGCTGAAAATTGCCGGCTCTATATTATCCTCTTCTATTCACTATGAATAAAATTTCTGTCATTCAGTAGTTCGCTGACATTTTTATCAAAAATACAATTCTACAATGAACGTTTTCGTTAAATTTTTTTCTCGCGTATTGACATTTTCAGAATTAAACGCTTGTTTTGCTAGCATCAGGACAAAAAAGTTGTAGTCATTATATTCTGGTAGCCTGAAGTAAATGATCTATACGAAAGATAATTATTTGCTTGCTGAACTGCATAGTAAAGGCTAGCAACATTTCTTGTTCGATCAGAACGTTAAATTCTAAACTTCTTGAACTACATTAATTCTAAATTACTTGATCTACATTAATTTTATATTGGGTCTTATTGTCCGGTGTACTGTAATTAAAATTTTTTTATTTATTAGAGAAGAAACACTAATTATTTTCTTAACAGTTTAGTGTATATAAATTTGCATCAGTCTTCGTCAGTGAAGCTAAAGGAATTTTCTTCATTTATTTCTTTAAAACTAAAATTCAGAAGAAATGGTCAGTGAATATCCTGTTTTAATGAATTACATCGATTTGAAGGAATCGCTCATCTGTCTAGTCCAAGGATTCTTTACAAAGTAAAGGTGAGCGTCCAATCCAGGAACTTTTAGCATTTTTTATTTCATAACTTCATCCAATAGAAAGGAGCAATGAATTTGAAAGCTGATGATTTCTTCTAGAACGGTTCGTGGAAAGCTTTTTTTCTACTAACCAAAACTAGCAAAAGCTTAACTAGATGTGATCACACATTTAAATAACATCTGTTATTTAAATGACCACAGATCTATCACTTCTAATATCGATCGCTTCTATCCGAGTAGATACATTACCAGAAGAAGTAAATGGAAAACTTTCTAGCGATTCGTTCTTATCCAAGATTTCTTAGCATAGTTTTTGGACTCGCCTACGCTGGAACTACAGACCAATGAACTACCCAAAATAAAATATTACTTAGAATTTAACAAGTATTTGAGTTAAAATGTAGGTAGAATGCCAAACTTCCATTATGCAATATTTCCTAACGCAGTAAATAGTAAAGTGGATTTTAGCATGGTACTCCAGCACGCTCTACACTCACATTAGAGCCGATCATATCTCAGAGCTGTAGCAATCGCGGGTGTTTGCTTATTCTATTTTTCGTCCTGTAAATCTCATTAACGTGAGATATAATTTGTAGCTAAGTTCAAGTGAGATTGCTCGGCTCATTTGCATATGTAATTAGTTGCCGGCTTTTTTTAGCCAGGAAGTCACTGCGTCTGAACTATATGACGCTTCAAATGACTCGCCCGGCTTAAAATCACGTCTTATATTATCAGTCTGCTTATATCGCAAGTTCACAAGGAATTTAAAAGCAAAGAAAACGCCAAGAAAATTCACCATATCGATATTGAAAACGTATCTGAGTCCAGCTCCATCATCAGTTCGACTAAACTAAAAATTAATAAAATCACTTTATAAGTCAAAATTCAAAGACAGACATAAAACCTAAACAAGACTTAACATTATATCAAAATAAACAGGACTAGAAAGGAACAACTTAGTCCTAGGGGTACGACAAGAATATAAAAGCCTAGCGATTCAATATCGTATTCGTTATCGATATCTTTTCAATATCGATATGGTGAATTTTCTTGTAGTTTTCTTTGCTTTTAAAATCACGTCTACATAGTCTCATTCGGCCATCAATAATATTATTGCGTCTGTTGAGTAAACTTTTACTTTCAAATTAAAGCTTAATTTTCCTATTTTATTATGTTGTAATGATTTTAGTTGGGAGAAACGATTTTCAATACAGTGCCCATAGATTTCTAAATTAGGCTCGGGTTAGGAATATCTTCAATTTGGGCAAAAGTGACTATAATTGGGCTATCTTAGTGCCTGTTGAACTCTTGTTTGAATATTTTATACTTCCCATAAAGCATGTTTAGTTCATTTGGACTTCTTTTAATTCCCATATAAATAGTTTGCAATAATTGAACTTTCAATAAATTACTCATGCATTCTACTTCAACTGACTGAGGCTTCAGCCGTTGCCAACCTAGCTATGTCGCGTTCTTCTAATATACAATTGACAAGTTCTGCATATCGAGTTCTAAAATTGTCCGGGAGTGCTGTTTCTCCGTAGTGCTATCTTCATTAACTTATCATCTTTAATCAACTATTAAACATATTCATATATGTTATTTTAAAGACATATTTCGAATTTTCCATTGTGCTTGATGCCCGTCATTGGGGGGAAATTTCAACTAATACGCGACCTAGCCTGACCTTTGAAGCCTGTAAACACTGCACTCGTATGACAACTATGTAATATCATGCTTTTTACCGCGGCTGCTGTGTGCTCTTAACAAGCTAGTTACGGATTTAAATATAATAAAGTGAGTGCCATGATTTGTTGCGTAAAAATGTTGAATGAATCGCTCGTTTTTCTTATTCCAATATGTTTATCACTGTGAAACAACGCCCCGCTCGACGCGCAGCATCAACCTGCTTTACACAGACATGACCGCTTCTGCGTTTGCATGATTTTAATTCTCCGCATTTTTTACTGTATTTAATTCGCCCAATCTGAAATTACTGTAGTTCAATATGGCATAATCTCATCTTATTGGACTAGAACGAGTTTTTTTTTTCAGGAAAATGAGAGATAGACATGCCCTGCCTTCCTTTCCCGCGACCTCCACCAAATAGCTGTTAAGAATAAATTTCATTCTTAAAAAACACTATATTTTCCCCTCCGAACATCAGTTTCTTCATTCAAAACTTCTTGTTTGTAGAATTTTGATTAGAATAGTTTGGAATATTCTGGTCACATGATCGTTGATTTCATGGATTCGAACAGACATGATCCATGCAGCTTCACTGACATATCCATGAGAATTCAGTAAATCCGTGATTTTATTCTCAATGCCTCCATGCACTGATTTTTGAGATTTAGTACCTTATGTGATTTAGCATCCATTAATCGCTTATCTATAAACTAAATTAAGTATGTTTACGATTGCAAAGTTGAATCAACTCGACTTTATTTGTCACATGGCAGTTATAAGTTCTGGTTATTCAATAAACCTAATCGTTGGTAACTTAAATTTTGTTGCAAAATATGCAGGGTAGAAGTCATGTGCATGTGTATTATATTTCAATGCATATCCGATATCTGGAATTAATATCATTTAATAGTCGTTGATTACGGTAATTCGACTTATTTTAGGATTTTTCATTTTCTTATTCAGAGTTGATCAATTATTAGTTTTCTTTTCCTTGAGACAAAATTTGAAATAAACCGTACAGTGAAGAGTACGGATCTAAATCAATGAAGGGTTTACGTTAAATCAATGATTTAGGTCCAAGTCATCACAGCCTGATGGTTTCTTCTCGGCAAACTAATGCCGCGGTAAATGGCAGGGCTTGGTTTTTGTGGCGGGTCAAAGATCTCAATTTAAGAGACTGTGTCTCTGGTTATTGCCATTTCCAAGTTTTTGCTTCCTGATAAATGGCCTTCCTTTGCCTCCAACGACAATGTCTTCTCAAATTTGAGCATGACATTCTTTGCGAACTTTGGTTAACTGCAACGAGAAGGAAATAATGTCGGTATAATATAGAGCGTTATGTAGCTGGAACGTTAAGAATCTTCCTCTCATTATATTACTTGTAATTAGCATCTTACGTGCCTTTTATCTGGAAAGCCTCGTGTTATATCTAAATTTTATTTTACGTACAAAAAAAAAAACAATATATACGTTTATTATTAGTGTTAGTTATTATATCTTTGCGGAGCTTTAAAACGGAACCAGTTGGTGCAGAATAAATAGGCTGGTACTATATAGCCGCCTTCTAAGTATCTGGTAAATGGTCTTGCTTAGAGAGGTACTGGCAAGTGGCGGCCACTGGCATGTAATGTCAAAGAATTTGAGCGACCATTAGCTAGTTAGTGACCAAACATTGGTCGCCATATTGGCTGAGAATAATAAAAGCTAAGATTTCGATCGAATAACGGTTTTCATGGATCAAAAAAATTTCAATTGTTCGTTACCGCTTAAAAGCTGATAAATCTCTTTTTGAATCGTCATTTTTTACATTACAGTCGTAATGCACGGCTACGTGTAGCATTTTTATAAAGTCTTATCAACGATAAACATATATTATTGACTGAAATTATTACTTTAGAATAGCTTTTATTTATGTCGGTCACAATAGTTAACTTCGATATAAGTATCGGTCTTTTCATTTCCAGTGTACTTCTTCGATTACGATATTAAACCCCAGTTTACTGATGGTTACTTTCGTTATCTGGCCTTTCAATACGAATGGCGTAGACGAAAGGAAATTGATTTGACATAAAGAGTTTAAACGTTTAACTGAATGTTATGGTAATGCAAGTTTCCAACTTCTATCAGTTTACACCATTCTAATGAATCGTGAAATTGCAATTTTAGCGTATTTTAAATTGTATTCTCCTCGGATAGGCATTTCCTACATTTTTAGAATTGTCCTCAAGTCTCGGTTTATACAGTATATCGACGTGGAAATCGCCCACTGAGTTTGACATTAATTGAGCCTGATTGACATATCAGTATAAATATACGACTAAATAGGCTGTGCATGGTAAATTATTCGTTAAAATTTTTCATACCTATAACTTCAGCCCCATATTTTTGCATCGTTCCGGTTTTCAAGCTAACAAATATTCAAAGTCGTTAGAGTTTACATTTCACAAAAAAAAAATATTCAGACAGCCAATTAGTCAAGAGTTGGTAATCCGCATGTTTATGAATAGTTCAAGATGAAAAATCCTCTGAAAAAATGGAAACTTATTGTTCTTACAAAATAGTTGATAGATAAATATTTTTTATGGATCGACTGATACGAAGAAAAAGCCAACTTCTGACTCAAGTGTGTATTATTCAAGCAATCGTCAAACAGCTCATAACCAACATAAAAGTCAAATAAAAACTCATTTCCAGAAGTAACTAAAAGTTCTTATTATACTAACGAAATTATTACGCATACCAGAGTCTGCCACAGGTTCCGCCTTAGACTCGGCACACAACTTAACCAGTCGCTCAGTGGGCAGGGTGGCACAGTGGTTAAAGTTCAGAGTACCAAGATTAGAGCAGAGAGGTGCGGGTTTGATCCCAGCTCTGTGCGCCAGTTTCTGGTCAGAATCGGCAAAGAGGCCGGGTGTGGTTAAACAAAAAAACTTTTAAGCAGTGAGTTGCGAGTTCAAGCCCTCAACAAGCTGTGGATGTTCTGCAATGTTAAGAATCAGCGACAGGCCACCGGCCTAATGAACGCTGAATCCGCTATATAATATCATATTAATTTACGCATTTGGTTCTATACTCTCGCACCCGTAGTCGGTCAGCTATATGAGTATTTTGACAGTCTCACTCCTACTCAGACGGTCTCAGGGCGTTCCCCCCATATCTTGCCGCCAAAAAGAAAGAATGGGTCGTTTGCGCAGTTAATGGGTAATTAGAATTCGTAGTTAATTTTGAATTCAATCAGTTAAAATAACGCTGAGCGTTGGCAGTACTGTGATTGGAAATTAATCAATAATTTGAAAGCAAAGAAAACAGTCAAGAAATTCACCATTTCTTAAGAATGAAAACGTTTCTGAGTCCAGCTCCATCGTCAGTTCAAAACCTAAAACACATGTACAAACATTTAGCAAACTAAAATTCACATTGAAGATCTTAAAACAAAAATCGTCTGTCTATTTATAATTTTCAGGCAGGGGATATGAACTGTAGGCGGCATTTAAACTAGGCTTTTCATAAAAAAATGCAGGGAGTCTAAAATTCGCAGATCAGAAACGCCGGTTAATTGTGGAGGCTAGAATTTTAGCCTCCACAACCGGTGTTTCAGATCTGCGAATTTTAGAGTCCCTGTATTAGAGAACGCGAAGGGTAGAAATGGACCTTGAGCAATGCATGGCTAACCTCTCGAGGACAGGGGTCATCAGCGCCCAATTAAGTCTCCGTGTTTTCCATTTTTGACCCCAAGCATTTTAATGGCAAGCCCATGCTACAGCTAAGCTCGCACAAATTTGGCGCCTGCGCGGCTCCTACTGTAATTTATTTTTCTTCGCTATTAGAGTTTGGTTATGCAGGTAGCTTCTGGCTTCTTATAATATTCTTCTTGAAGAATATAATACATGTATTATAGGAATTGCATCGAGATAATTACATGGTGAATTTTTTAAGTTTTGCTAACTTTTCCACGTTAAATCTATTACCCATGACCTATGTAACTGCATGTGATCTCAAATAACGATGTAAAATTCGTGCATGGGAACCAGTACAACAATGAAAATGAGTTAGCTGCATTTTTCCTCGCACTGTCACCTCTGGTCTAAAATAAAGCTTGCAGAATCGGAGATTAACGAGTGAGGGAAGTCTCACTCTCAAAAATACTATTAGACAAGGTTCATTAGTAGTTATAGGGTTGCCGCACGGTTACGGCTCTTGTCCTTGAACGGTTAGTCGAATTGCAGTGGGAAATAACAAAAACGTTCTTCCAGTAACGGAAGGGAAAATTTTTCAGATTACCCCTGATTTTATTGGCTATTATAAAAACAACGGCGAAAACTGACCCAAGTTGCTCTTCTTCGTATGTATGTTGGACAAATGAAAAATCCTTTTTGCAGGTTAAAGCTCATGCGTGGTAAGATGGGGACAGGAGAATTTTCTTAATGAAGTACATAAGAATTGTTTGCCATAATTACCCCCTTAAAGTGTCGAAGACTGATATGCATTACCATTAAATCAATGGTAATTGGCATTAATAGTATCACCATTAATGTGTAAACCATTAAATTAATGGTGACATTAATGTGTAAACCACATTAAATGTCACCATTAATGTGGTAATGATTACCATTAAATACGCTTCCGCATCATACCTACGTACTTGATTCCTGCAAACCACATCTTTCAGGATTGGACATCTTCTTCTCTAGCGCCTCATTCCGCTTGTCAGGTTTAGCTCATTTGTGTACTTCGCTCGCCGTAATCGATCTAATTAATCATGCGGGGGATCAATTTATTCACTTCTGCATTATTCATCTCTCTTCTGTTCGAAGACAGAAGCTTTGCGCGTTAACGAACGTCGAGCGTAAAAGCAGAAAATTTTTGGTCATGATTCATATAATGGACGGATATTATAATATGATATTTTCGGAAGCATCCTTCTTCTGTCGGCAATGAGGTTTGTGAAACGTGGTGCAATGAAATTGCATTAGTACGGTAGCTCACCGTGCACTGCTTTGAGCTGCATCACTTCTATCTGCCTATTTAAACATGATTTCAAATTTTAATGAGAAAATTAAATATATAGCCTCTCAATAAATTTAATCGAAAATATCGCGCCAATGAATTTAAGCAGATTTACACCCTTGTAAAACTTGCGGCAAAAACATGCATGCCTCGCCGGCAAGCAGTCGAAAATAGAATGTGAAACACGACAGGAAAAGAAATCCTTGCTGACTTGAATTTGCGTCAAACTCCCCTTAAAATTAGTGCTTGATAATAAAGCCATCGTTTTTCACTCGACAATTTGATTTTGTATGAAATTTGTGCAATTGACATTCGAACTGTCGCAATCCTGATTTTGACCTGGTACGATAACCAGAATTTTATAGAGTGCTCAAGAACTTTTTTATTTTGCCTTTTTATCGACTCTTCATCAGCTTAATTGTCTTTGATATGTGCATTGATGTAATTAGACAGGGGTAATGACTCGTCTAGGCTTTGATGGATTTTCAGGGAGAATTGAGTTAATGATGGGGTTCATTAATTGGGAAGCTGATGATAATTAATACAAATCCTGCGTAGTCTCGAAACAAAGCGTTTTTTCCCAAAAAACTTTTAATTTATTTACAACTCCGACCATCGAGTATTGTTTATGAATCTGATTACTCGGTTTTGTACTCTTAGCGCTTAAAAATGGCCAAGAATTTATAGAGAATCAGATTAGAGCGTGTAAAGATATTAAGGCAATAATTGAACGAACGTCATATATACTCTTTTAGATGACATGAAAGTTTAACGAATCTCTGAAATTTGTGTATATAGGTTTGTTCAGGTAATATTCTGACATTATGTGATTTTTATGTTGAAGTCATATGTTGTCGATCGTTCATTTTAAATGTCGTACGTGTATGTTCTATTTGACGAATTATTTGAATTAGTTTTCATTGGTGTCTCTTTTCTTATCAATTTTTCTCTTCGAATGCATAGATCTGCGTGTATTTTGTGAGTAGAGGCCCCGGTAAGTACATATTTCGATAGATGTGGTTCTGTCATTATTAAATCTACGAGTGTTCGTGTGGATGAGAGGTGCAGGTTAAGCTGGGAGGTCTGTACGCGAGGTCAGAGTGCAATACGCAATACCGTAATGATACCGGGGCGTTAGAGGGGCGTTAAAGCCCCTCTATGGCGTTAAATATGGGGGCGTTAAAGCCCCTCATGTTTTCGTTTTAGGTCCGAGCCTCTGATGCTGTGATCTCCGCGCATTGAATCTGAAAGTTGTAGAAGCGTTGTCCAATATTCATATAATACATATTAATTCATCATGAAAGAACGCAGAATTGCAATTAGCTACAATAACGCTACTAGCTGCAAGTTTTTTCTTTCTGTCGAACTGCCCGACTAAAACTTGAGCTTAGGCGAATTGCCTTTCATACAGCGATTCTGAGTTGTATCCTGTCCTTTTTGTGTACTTTTTGAATTTTCCACAAATTTCATTAGCCGGGGAATCACAATTCAGTGTTGCCCAGATTTCATTTCAATCGTTTTTCCGAGTGAAAAATTAGCGTGGCAAGGGGAAAGGATTTCGAATAACATCCAAGAAAACAATCAGACTTTATCAAAACTTCAATGGTATAATACTGCAATGTACTTCTTTTTCAACCTGCTTAGTATATTTTTACATGTATGAATAAAATATTAGAGCATTTAATTCGAATCGTTCGACATAATTCTGCGCCCGATGATCGAGCATGAGCTGAACATTGCACAGGTATAGTCGCACCTGACCAGCCGGTCAGTTTAGCTTTAAATTTACATAAATAAGTTTTGAAATCGAAAACATCATCATTTATTATATCTTCTCATTTGCAAAGGCCACATATATGCACGTTTTACAGAAATGCCGTGAACACCTCATCATCGAGCGAAACTAAGACGTGACGATCCGTTGTTTACCCGACGCCGTTGGCTGTTCGAGGGCTTAAACTATTATGATAAAGTTAACGTTTCTCACCGGATTTATTTCAATAATTTCCCTCATTTTCATGAACTTTATTTTGTTTAATTAGCTACTTAAAACTCCAAAACTTATTTTCCTCAAACTTTGCTACTAGGTGAATTTTTTAAAGCTCGCTTTGTCAAAATGAGGTAGTAGCGAAATTTTTGTGAATTCTCTTCATTTTGCGTTAAACTGCTTTTCCTAACTAGACTATTCGTTCTAGAAATGGTTCAGTGAACTTGTGTTGCAGCTTATGGAGTTTTTTAATATATTGCGTTCTTTCGTTTCACCGACGCGACATTTTGACTTTAGGAACTGAGCTTCCAGACTTCGGATGGTGTCTAAGATACTTGGCCTCACTCATCTACCAAGCAGATGTGTGAGACCCGAATATACTGGCTTAGCTGTGAATCTAACCAATCTGGAAACTTGCTATCCGTTGTATATCCATAATGCCGGGGATCGTGTAATATTAACAGTCCATTATTGGGTGGCCAAAAAATTTTTCGAGTTAAGTCCCACTCGTTTGATGAGGCTTGAACTGAAATGCCTTGAATTTTTCTTATGATTATTGAGATAAAGTAAATATCCATCGGCACATTTAAAATAGTCTTTTAATCACACGACAAGATACACTCGAACATTAAAAATCCCCAATAATGACAAGAAGCTCTCTGATGATTTGAGCGTCGTTATGGCGTGCATGCATGTCACGTCAATGGGTGATTGAAAACTGAAATTACAAAATGAAAAACTTGAAAACGAGTACATTTAAACTTATGAATCAGATATGCGGATACAAATCAAACCTATTTACTCTACAGTTCTTATTTACTTGAAATTCTTAATCGTTTGGTTATTATGTCCTTTTGTAAGTTTTTTCTGTTCATGGGACTAGGACATCCCGTGTAAATTTTGGCTTTTTTGCTGGTTGTATTGTATCACTCAAATTTTAAACTGATGTTTGATGCGGAGCTGACCTCCGAAATGCTTGAACAAAGGTACATTGAACTTACTCGGTCTTCTCTACTTTTAAATTCTTGCTTAACTTGCGAGTTGAGTGAGCTCATGGGATAAATTCTTGAACAAATATGCTTCAATGTCTCGAATTTGAAGATGAGCCTCACCTATGCAGGCAAACCTGTAGTGTATTCATCATATACTGAAATACTGAAATATGGTGAGTTATGTTCATTTAGTATTGTCTGTGCATGTTGAGTCGATATAAATCCCTAGTCTCAGCTAGGCGGCCACTACAAGAGAACCCACGTAGAACACTTCCTGTCTCTGTACTGTAATGCACTGGAATTTTTATTTGAAAATGGTTACTTGCCTACACAAATAAAATGCTGTGCAATGCTCATTAAAACGATATCCTTCACAAAAATGGGCCACCCTACTCACGTTGAACGCACTTTTATTATTCAGGTGTAACAACCTCAAAACCAAACTCATTTTTGCAAATCAAAAATGATCCAGTGAATGCCATTCAGTTCGAATGTCAATTACCACGTCGAATTCTCTCCAGAGTTTTAGAAATCGAAAAATTCATGGACATTTTGGAAAAGTATGTTGAATAGAATTTTTAGTGAGCATATTCATAGGTCTCGAAGGTTCAGTGCCGACCTGCAGTTACAAGCACTGAGAACCTTTTGCGTTAGCATCGTCTGAAAATTGAACTTTGCTGGAAAATACATCACGTTTTTAGCTTGAATTAATGAATAATATTATGCACACTGAGCAAAATAAGCCGTAAAAAACAAATTTTCTACATGAAATACGAATTGGTTTTTGTATATAGCTATCGAAATTGATTAAAATTATTGACGAAGATTCACATGTTATGCGCATTTTAGCGATCAGTCTGGCGACGGTCATACACTATCACCATGCAAGCTTCAGTCTAAAGCCTTGAGAACACGAAAGAACAGTAAAGATTTCTATAGAAATTTTCTAGCATTTTCTTCGTCAACTTTAGAGCTCTGCTTTTTCAAAATGAGTGTACGAATATGTATGTATAAGTGTTCTAATCTAAGACTCGTGCAGTTGCGTTACAAACAACATTTTCAATCCCACCTCCATTGATAAATTATTTTGGAGAACTAAATTGAAAACTTTTTGCTTGGTAAATGAAAAATGCACATTTCGTGACGAGGAATGACATTCCATCAGTAAAATAATACAAAACGAATGCCGGTGTAAAATAGTTTATTTTTACATGAATTTTAAAATAAAAATTATGCTGAAAAACTTAAGCTATCAAGCAAATGGCATGATTGCGCGCGCAAAAAAATAAACACAGAGGAAGTGATGAAATCGTAATACAATAACGTCACCAGCTCGGATGTACGACGCATTCAAAATTTTCTAAATTAACCGGCGTTACTGAGTTTGCCTCCGAAAACTCTAACCAGAAAAATAAGTTTCACATGAATATGCAGTATATGTGAACCCTAGTTAATAACAGAGCAGCTGTTAGATTCACCCGTTTAATTTGTTACCTTATATTTTTAAATATCTTTCGCATGCTTCTGGGGGCCAAACATCCGTTAAAACCTTGGGCTGGAACTAAGCGCTTAAGAATATGTCTGTACATATGAACTTCAAATTAAGAAGTGTGTAATGAGTATAATTCTACATCCACAAATCTCTATATTTATTCAAAGATTTAATAACATGTTCAAAAATATAATTTACATTAATTTTCTCGTTGAAGAATCTTAGTTATACAATTTATTTAGTCAATTGTGCATTCATGAACGATGTTGTTTCACTTGACTATGATTTAGTGTCAAGCCCGGTGGTTACCAGCTGACGAAAACAATCTTCCTGTTTTATGCATGCCAACTTGAGCTTCATCTTTCCTATTCTTAATTAGCATACGACGTACGAATTGCTATCCGTCATCACTCATCATAAATGGCTCTTTAACGTTGTAAGTAATCTATTGAAAATATTGCCGTCAAGCAAGTATCGAATTTTGATGAATATGGTTTAGGTTTGTAACAGTAATATTCCTAAGTCAACAATGTAGGAAATGTGGGTATGAAACACAGAAAAAAAAGTTCGCTAAAAATGTCGTTTATATTGACAACACATCTGAATTATACCACGAGTTGAGGAGCTTCCTCGAAATTTAAAAAAAAAATTTATTTGTATTTATGTATGTATTTGTTGGTATTATGCTTTTGTTTCTAACAACAAAAATGCTAAACGTGTGCATTTGTCAACACACACGCAGCCGTAACACAATATCCGGCAATCACGAGATGAACCCAGCCAAGGAGGAATCGTTAATTAGTAGAGAAATGGTTTCCGCTCTGTGTGACCGTAGAGGATACGTAGAGATACGTACACCCTCTACATCGATACATTTCCAACACAAATGGTGCCTGGTACTTCGAGAAGAAATTCAGCAGCAACCGATGAATAATGAACTATATCGAACCATTGACCGACGCGTCTGAATATGTCTTGGAGTATTTATATTGTGTGATCGACAACGCCTGGCTCGAGTGTTTGAGATGATGAATCGCCGTAACCTGTTAAATTTTACGAGAACCTAATGCAGCTTAGGAATGATTACTAAGCTTCATCTGGAATCCCATGAATATCTACGAATAACGTACTGGTCACTTTTTGCATACCGTACATTATCCTGTGCTCCATGGTTGATAACTTGATTCAACCTCATCGCCATTCAACCTCATCGCCAGCCCTGCCAGCCATCGGAAAATCCTGAAAACTTTACCTAGAATTCCAGTATAGATCGCCGTGAATTTTTTTCGCCGTTTATGAATATTTTGACCCAACTTTTGACTATGCTTGCTTATTTGCACCCCAATACTCCATAGTCTAATTGTGAAATTTCTGTATTGAATCCACAGGGTTTCCGTTGCATCTTAGGAAATGCGAAAAATCGACCTAATTTCGTCATTGGCTTCGCAATGGATAACGTGGATGCATTGTTGAATCCTTGTTTTTTCCTCTTCTTCCAGTAGATCGGGAAGGCACAATATGGTGAAACGAAGTAAACAATTGTTCAAGAACATTTACAAAGCATTTCATTAGCATCGCTGTTTCATGTCATTGCATACAGCTGTAATCCTAATGAAAGTAAATTGTTCGTGATAGTATAATGTTTGCGAATTAAAATGTGTTAAAGATATTTTAGGAATGTTTTGTGATGAAATTGATAATGGTTTTCATTTTTCAGATGCTGCTTGGAGGGAATAAAATGCCTCCTTCAAGCATGACGCAAGTAAATAAAATCAGTGATCACGCCTAAAACTCAGTATATAGTGATGTTCAACCAGCATACAGGAGAATTAGTAGAATTTTGTGGTGTGATGAGGCCGTCCTTCGAACGCCACTCTAATTGCCTGAAATAAACAGATCATACGGTAGCGTTCTTTGGAGCGGACGACATCAATAAAGGTGACGAGTGTCAGCATGCAATACTGAAATGGCTCTCCTGGAAGAAAAAAATTCTGCGATGGAAGCCGGGGGTGCTGAACCACCAATGTTTGTCGATGTCGGTAAAGTATTAAAATTAACCAAAATAACATAGTGCCGAAGTTAAATATTGGAATGCATAGAGTGACGAAATCACAGAGGAAAATAATCTAGCACAAAAGCAGAGAGGCAAGTCGGACGGACTCTGATGTTGAGAGGGGAGTCGCGCGGGCTCGCTTAGCATGGGCGAGAGAAACCTGCTCATGCGCCCACTTCATGTCGTAACCTTCCTTACTATCGCCGTCACCTTCACTTTCTCTCAACTTTCCCTGAACAGAAGTGAATCCTCAAGCATCTCCGCCAAGCATTTCAGAATTGAAGCATTAAACGCAGCTTTCCATGCACACGGCACAGAAAAGCTTAATGTTACGGGGAGCGGCTTTCATATAGCTTCAGTCAAACCAAGCGCGTCCAAACAAAAAATGTTGAAGCAACATGAACGATTACTAAATTTATTACGATCTCCAACTGAACGAGACTTGCATTCAGAGTCACTCAAGAGCACACAATTGATTAGATCTTCTAATACGCACAACACTGATTCAAATTTCAGTCTCCCTGCAGTAGAGGATCTAAACCTCCTCTCGTCGGAACAAGCAATTCCGTTATCCAGTGAGGATAACTCAGCTCAACTTGATTCGATCCACAAAAACGCAGGAGTCGAGGCGCCAATAAATCCTTACCGCGTGGCTCCAAACCCTTTTGCAGGGCGACGCAATATTCAATCTGTGGCGAGTACCCTTTCTCATAACAATATGCATCAATCTCATGAAGCCGGAAGCTTTCTATTCCGAACAAAACGAAGTAATTCCAACTGGAGCGAAAGTGATTACCATCAGACTAGCTACAAGTTAAATAATTCTGGGAACAAAACTCCCTCAAATACAGACAAAAATACTCCTTTATTCAACTCACCTTTGTCGTCTTACATGAAGACACATCAATTCCCAGGTAACCAGAGTAACATTCGCAAATCTGGGGAACAGTTTATAGCAAAAATTGCACACAAGGACGACAACACTCTGGTTAACGGAAGGCAATTTTTTCCGCCCGTTCGGAATTTGCTACCGTGGGTGGAACGCGACCTTCTCAACAATGACCCAAGCACCCACCGTCAACCGGGCCAGTTTTTTGAATCTCAATCAGATATTGACAATCCACTTCTGAACAGCAGTGTTTTGTCTCCATCTGTTCTGAATTTACTGTCTCGAGTGAAGCATCACCACCTGAACGGCAATCAGAGTGACCCCCGTCAGTCGAGCTACACCATAGACGTACTACCTCCACCCGCCTTCTCGGTACCCTACACTCAAGTGACCGTCGAGGCTCAGCTCCTGCCGTGGTTCCTACGCGAAGGGGAGACTGGAGAAGGCAGCTGCATCGACAGGGCGGTCGCCGAGAGGGCATACAAAGCGGCCCTTGCAGCGCATCCTCCGCCGGCGGGAGTTACCCTCATCGTGCATCTGCCTCCTGAAGGTAAGGTTTACTTAGTATGGGTTTAAAGGGGCAAGAGATGTCCAACCCAATAACCATTTAATGGATGGGGGGATGCCTTTAATTATGCAATCCTCTTCTAGGCTGTTGCTTAGGTTATTAAAACTGAAATAGTAACCGTGCATACAGTATGTAAAACTATATAATTTCACATATATTTTACATTACAGAGAACGGCGTAAGACCAATATCCTGATTTGCATATTTTTAATAGTTTTCATTAATAATTTTTTCTTTTTCTATAAGATGTAAGTTGAAGATACTATCTGAAGAATAGAATTCTTATTCATGTTGATTGTGCGAATCAGCGTTGTTGTGATTTGTGTCGTGAGAGATTAACGAAAGCCTCAACTAGCTTGCATTTATGTACAGTTCAGCACTATAAACTTCAGTTCCAGAATTTTATTTCTGAAATAGCTCAGTAATCTGTCTTGTTTAATTCCAATTAACTTTATGATATACGTTTTTTAATACACATTGGGACCATAAAATAATTGTTTAAAACAAAATGTAGAAAAAAACTTGTAGGGTCTTCGATTGAAAGCTTTCACGTCTCAACTCAAACGATATTTTACAAAATTTCACCCAATGTAACCTTAAAAATCCGCCATTGCGAAATATTGCTCAAATAAAAAAATTTCTCTGCTTCATGTGCAATTATAAATCTAATTTTCAACTTAAATGTTGCTCACCATCCCAACAAATTAATTTTCCGTTACTGTTGCAGCTACCAATTTAAATTACACATGAGATATTAGTATAAGCTGATATCTATAAGCTGATATCAGTTCTAAGACGAAACGCACTTTTGTTGTGAGATGGGACTCGGTATACAAATTTATTTATTCGCTGCGGAAGGAAGATAGTATTTATTTATAAAAATAAATTTATTCCAACGGATATTCGAACTAAGGATATATGAGTATTATTGCATGCACTCACATTCTGCGCAAATTTTAGCATTGGTGTTTAGGACTTTACTCCCCACCGTAGACATTAGTGTACAATTAATGGTAATACCTGCTACTTCTGGCTGAGAGTAAAAAAGATATTCTTTACTAGCGTATCGCAGCTAGGTTTTTGCGGCGATAAAGAATTTTCCTGTCCATATAGTGCTCCGTCCGAAGCCTCATGCACAAAATAGTTTACAGCGTCTTTTTCCGACGGTGGCTCCATATATAGGGTAGATTTGAGGCGAACTGAAGAATTTTCCTGTTCGTATAGTGCTCCGTCTGCAGCCTCATGCACAAAATAGTTTACAGCGTCTTTTGTCGTCGGTGGACCCATATATAGGGTAGATTTGAGGCGAACTGAAGAATTTTCCTGTCCATATAGTGCTCCGTCCGAAGCCTCATGCAGCAAATAGTTTACAGCGTCTTTTGTCGTCGGTGGACCCATATATAGGGTAGATTTTGTGTTTAGGACTTTACTCCCACCTTAGACATTGGTGCAGTTGCTAATACCTGCTACTTTTGGCTGAGAGTAAAAAAGATATTCTTTACTAGCGTAACGCAGCCATGTTTTTGAGGCGAACTGAAGAATTTTCCTGTTCATATAGTGCACCGTCCGAAGCCTCATGCAGCGGAAAAGAGTTTACAGCGTCTTTTTGCGTCGGTGGCTCCATATATAGGGTAGATTTTAGGAGAGCTTACCTTCGGATGACACTCCGGTCTAGCAGGAGACTATACGGAGCAAAGCTAATCTCGTTAGCATTTTGGCGCCCCTAAAATGCTAAGGCCTCGTAAACAACAGAGAAATTGCTGCACAATGAGCTTCCTAGCTGTAGGAGCCCATGAACGAGGTGATGGCATAATAATTGGAAACTAATCGTCTAGTAATGAATTTATCGAAGATTTGATGTAATAACTTTACTAAGCTAAGATGTACTATCGATTTTCATTGAGCCTTTTATTAAACAGCACTCTAAACTTTTTATTTTAAGTAGAAATAGTTGTTCATCTAACCTAAATATTAAAGTGCTGAAATGCGTTGTAAATTAAACTTATACTTCATATCTGAGTTATTGGTGATTATATCTAGATTACGTTCAGCTTACAACTCAAATAAGTGAAAAAAATCGTCAGTGTTCTGGAATTCATCTATACTATCAACAGAGTGACTCTAAATAATTAAACTTAGATTGGTACGCACAGTACTAACCCAAAGCCGACACATACCCCCGTAAATCGTCAATCAACAGATGATAATCGAGTCAATTTAGTTCCCCCCGATCACTCTGTATCAAAAAAGCGAGTGTCATGGAATCTTCGATACAAGTATTTCTTATATTTATGTTTTTATTTCGAATTTCACTGTCCAGAAGCTAGGTGATTACACAATACGCAATTACATATCACACAGCATTCTATTCACATGTCGTTTGTATTTAAAAACTTGTCCTGCCAGTTATAAAATTCACACGGAAATACTCCTGCTCTCTTGCACCCTCAGTAGCTGAAATCATGTCAGTAACTGGAAGTGCTTTAATCAAATTACCTGGTAGAATCAGCATAAGTAGTGTTATCAAATAACATGACGTATAAAAGAGATGTTGAAAAACACGTTCCCTTTCTAGTAGCTGAATAATGTCCTCTCTGATTCTCTTGCCATGATAAGGACTCAATATAATAAGTTTCAGAGATATATATTCAGTTTCCAAATCAGAGTGAAAGTATCCAATTTAAATATGGGAGGCTGCTTTTCTCGAACACAATATTTCGGCACAAACATCGCGAAACGGAAAGTTTCATGGCTAAGCCCTTTACTGAATAGAATTCCAGTAACATTGTTGGACTTCGTATTGAAGACAAGCCTGCTGCAGTCTTAGAATATCTTTCATGAGAACGTTGTGTTCTCATAGCATCACAATAAATATTACAGTGGTTGTAAATTTGAGCAGTAAGCTTTCGCATTTGACGTTAGAAAGTTTACCCTCGCCGCGACATAGAATCAGTTGTGGTCAATTAACTGCCTCGATTTTTACCGCTTATATGCGCTTATTGATAATATATCTCCTGCAACTTGTCATTCGAGTAAGTTCTCGGCGAATAAAGAATTCCAATAAGCTATAATAATTATTTATTATGATTCTTTGTTAGGCGGGGCTGTTCAAAATTTTACGCCCGTCGAAGATTTTATGATGATTTATTGGGAGAAACCAAACTTATTTCGAACAGGAGCTGAATAATTATCAATGAGCAATTGCAAGGCTTATATAAAAAATAAATAAAGTGAAATAATTAAGGTGCATCAAAGTATTCTACATTACAGAGAGAGGAGTGCTGTTAAATGAATTATTTGGTATAACGTTTCGCCGCTCTGGTACGAACGAATTGGCATAACGTTTTAACTTAACGTAACTAAAGCAACTGTTCTCAAACTATTTAACTAGTTACACAATTTAACATGCTGCAATAACATTCCAACACACCAGATTAGAGCAAATATACACGATCAAAAATATGCTTCCGAGACATCATTTCAACACAGTGAACACACTACACTGGATTTGTTGGATCTGGTATGGAAATATGCCATTTGGCAACGCTGCGGAGAAGACATGGCACTCGAGTCATTTTAAGAGACTTAATATAAGTATTGCAAGTATTCATCAGCATATGGCAGAAGTTATTGCTACCACCGTGAGAATTAAATGGTTCCATCAATCATTTTATTTCAACATGCTGCTGTATTCGAGTAACAGCCACATGAACTTCGTTGATCCATAACGAACAATATGTTGCAGCCCAGAGTAAAGGCCAGTCGAAAATGCTTGACAAGTATCGAATTTTTATAGTGCGAACATTACACCAATTTTGACAGAGGTTCGACTCGAAGTATCTTCGACATCAATAATCTTGCGTGATATGTGGAATTGATATTCCTGGATGATTTACAAATTTGCGTAAAATACTTTCACTACTCCGTTTCAATATTTTTCTCACGCCTAATCTATAATCTTTTGCGTTGGAAAAATACCGAGACCACTTTATTGGGAATGCAGACTTAAGCTCAAAATAATTATCTGATGGTATAAACAAATTTTCCATAAATAAATAAATTTCACTATCAATGTCAGCGATAGAAAACCGAAAACATTTTTAAAACAGCGATGTAAAGAGAGATGCCGAGCAGCTGTCGACTAGATCAACGTGGCTTTAGAAAGTTTAGATAAATGTGGCAAATTGAGAATATTATAAATATTATGAAACACACCTAATCGATCAATACAATTTATACTTAATGATACAATAAATTAGTCTCAATTTAACGCACTATTTCAAACACAGCACGTTTGTGCATACAAAAAAATTAGCAATAAATTTACGCAATATATCGGGTTAACATGAAAAATTGGATTCGCCATCATCTTTTGAACAATTACAATTTTTTACAAAATTTTCCTTTGTTACTCGGACAATTTGTATCAAAAACAGTCTGATACATGCTCAGTGGCTTCACTTTAGCTTGAAAAATTTGTGAACACCTTGCTTGAATCTGCAGTTTACGCTTAATTCACTCGAACAAAAATCATACACCCCATTACCCCATGCCACCGAACTAAAATAAAAAACTGCTGAAGTCGATGATGTAAATATTAAAATACTTTTAAACCGTTGCTATTTAATCAAAGCTGCTTCGGAGAAGACATGGCACTCGAATCATTTTAATTAAGAGACTTAATATAAGTATTGTAAGTATTCATCATCAAATGGCAGAACTTATTGCTACCATTGTGATGATTAGATGGTTCCATCAATCATTTTATTTCAACATGCTGCTGTATTCGAGTAACAACCGCATCAACTTCGTTGATCCATAACGAACAATATGGTGCAGCCCAGAGTAAACTCCAGTCGAAAATGCTTGACAAGTATCGAAGTTTTATGGTGCAAATCTAACACCAATTTCGACAGAGGTTCGATTCGAAGTATTTTCGACAACAATAATCTTGCGTGATATGCGGAATTGATATTCATCGGTGATTTCGAAATGTTATGCGTGAAATACCTTCACCACTCAGTGTCAATATTTTTCACACACCTAATCTATAATCTTGTGCGTTGGAAAGATACCGAGACTACTTTATTGCCTATGTAGACTTAAGCTCAGATAATTATATGACGGTATGAACAAATTTTCCATAAGTAAATAACTTTCATTATCGAAGTCAGCGATATAAAACCGAATACTCCGTAACAAAAAATCGAAATATTTTTTGAAGCTGCGCTTGAGCGATGCCGAGCCGCTTTCGACTACGGTCAACGTTTCTTTGGAAAGTTTAGGTAAATGCGGCAAATTGAGAATATTATAAATATTATGAAACACGCCTAATCGATCAATACAAATTATACTTAATTATACAATAAATTAGTCTCAGTTGATCACTCAATTTCAAACACAGCAATAAATTTTCGCAGTATAGGTATCGTGTGAACATGAAAAATTGTATTCGCCATCATCTTTTGAACAACTACATATTTTTACAACAAAATTTTCCTCTGTTACTCGGACAATTTATGTCACGAGTTGTCTGATACATGCTCAGTGGCTTCACTTTAGCTTGAAAAATTTGTGAACACCTTGCTTCAATCTGCAGTTTTCGCTAAATTTACTCGAACAAAAATCATATACCTCATTACCCCATGCCACCGAACTAAAATAAAAAAAACTGCTGAAGTCGATGATGTAAATATTAAAAGACTTTTAAACCGTTGCTATTTAATCAAAGCTGCTCGTTCAGCGGTAATCGTGCCGCTTCCCGATGATTTGTTGTAGTCACGTGATGCTCGCGTAAATTTTTGTATCGTTCAAGGGAGTTAAAGATGCTGTCAACAATAATTGCTGCAATTTACGCAACAAACAGAAAGAAATATTTTAACATAAAACGCCCCTGATCTTCAGGCTTCTACAGTTCGAAACGTGTTGATGCGACCAGCATTCCAAAGTCTTTTTACTGTTGGTTTTCGGGTAGTGTTGGTTTTTGTTCCACTCACCGAGTCCCCTACTTTTCACACACACTCTTGCTCCTCCGCTTTTGATCTACGCCCTCACAGCAAGGCAAGCCCCATGCGATCCTTCACGTCTCATGAAGGCTTTGCACACAATTTTCAATTGCCCAAAACCAGCGTCAATACAGAGAAGCAAATGCGGTCTGGTTGTATGATTCGAGCCCTGGTTCAAATCATACATCTGGTTCGAATCATACATCTGGTTCGACTGGTTGTATGATTCGAGCCCAATCGAACTGCCCAGTTCCGTATGCACTCACCAGGTCACGGGTTACAATAACGAAGCTCACAGTAATTCTACCAAACCAAACAAAATCGGGCGCAAGCATCTGCGTCAACGCAAATTCATTGAATTTTACCCAGCAGATCCTAGCACGCTGAGTGCGGTAGGTGGCAGGCTTTTTTCCAGACAAATTTTGCGATTTATTTTTTTTTTATTGCGTTGGCCGGCAAAGATCAATGATGGTGATACTTCCTTAATTAAATTTTAAACAGAACAAAAAAATTCGTATTTTTGCACAGGATCCTGCAAATTCACTAATAAAAATTTAATTATTGGCCCATTTTGTCCGCGTACTTGGCTGTTTTTGGGCCGTCTGGCAGCCCAGGTGGGTCGTACCGCACGCAACGTGCTAGACATCAAGCCGAGTATCGCGTCGCTTGGCATCGACCGCCAAAGCGTGAAATAATACTTTTACACCAATCAGCCCGGGAGCGTCAGGAAATTGTAGTATACGTTCTATGATAAAACGATTCGCCAGTATCTATCCGGAATACCAAATCAGCATCCGATCAAACAGCCAAATATTGAAGACGATAGCACGCAGCTTGAAGCTGCTGTGGCTCAATGCACAGCGAGAGAGTGAAAATAACTGATGCATGTTTACAACTGGAAACTGTAGGAAATCTAATGGCTAATCCAAAGCGGATTCCAATCTGTATTGAAATCTAAAAGAACCGAACCAATCATCTAATTTAATCAACTAATTTTTACGCAGGATAAAGAGGGGGGTCCTACATAATTTAAGACAAATTTGGCTAAATTATAGAGAAATAACAGAGTTACCACATATTTCATCAATGCATATTATAACATAATGTGATTCTTGAATTACATTCCGATTTTTACATACTTTTTACTATACATCAGTTTGCATGCCTTTAACATACGTGAGTGCACCAGATTAAAGTCGGGGAATCAGCAACACAAGGTTGCAGTTTCACTTTCACCGTGGCACCGGGATTATATCAGAACAATTCCTGTTAAACTTTGATAGGAATTTGTTTCATCTACTTCTCTCGAAATAACGAATTTTACCTCTATAGAATGATACAACATTATAGACTCACATGAATGCGCTACGGATAGGTCGTTAAGTGGAAAAAAGTTCGTTCATTTTAAGATGAGGTCACGACCAAGAAAGTTGGTAAATTGTGTGCTTAACTGACTAAGTTGAATTATGGGGGAAAATCATCTCTTTTGCCACAGAAATTTGAAACACGAATTTGCTCAGTTGATACTGGACGTAAAGTTGACCTCTATTTCTTTTGAATTATTCCCATTTTCACTCTAAATGGAACGAAGGGACAAATCACAGGAAAGTGAAAGGTCTCATCGGCCTCAGTGTTTGTATTTTTCCTTGCGGGCTTGGCCAATATTGGGAGATAGCTTGGCTTGCGACAATCTCGAGACAAGTTGGACGGACTGCCTCGTGTGTCATTGATGGACAGACGTTCTGGCCAATCTTGCCCTACGCATCAACTCTCATCGGCAAGCCATTGAGATGAGGCTCTTTTGATGCGTCTCTAGCCACCTATTTTGCAACCGATGTTTTCTGGGAGAATCTTACTTAAAAAAAAATAACTTGAATCTGCATTTGAATACCTTTTTTTAATTCTTGCGCCTTGTTCCACGCTAACGTTATTATATTATATTATATTATATTATATTATATTACATTTGCGGCTTACGAAATGTTTGAAGTATTCAGCGTTTTGGAGGAGAGAGCTATCGCTCCAAAGTTTGCTAGACGTTTCAAGTCATTATCGAAAACTTTTCCAGAAATGTAACATAGGCCGAGAGACTTACAACAAAAATTCATTTCCGGCGCTATTGTTCTTTGAATTTGTGCTGAAGTTTACAACTGACCTGTCCCGTCTTCGAGCAAAATTCTTTTGTGCGATTGAAGTGTCAGTCATTCTTCATGTACGCAGACTCGCAGAAAAATTCCTACCTCCACATATGTTGGTCCAGGTGCTCTGAACTGCACCGTAGACAGCTAAATGTTTACGGGCAGTTCTTTTGCTCTGATGTTTAACTGTAGTGAAGGCATCAAGCTTGGCAAGTATGAGTCTCACCAATGGAGTTTTTCACATTATTTAAAAATATCCGATGATTTTAACTCAAAATTATTCTTAAATTTTACTCCAGTTCAATGTAAAATAATAGGTTTAAATTAATAGATTTGAAAGCGATTGTTTCAACTAGAAAGTTGCTGAAGGTTCTGAAACTATTATTTAAAAATATCCGATGATTTTAACTCAAAATTATTCCTAAATTTTACTCCAGTTCAATGTAAAATAATAGGTTTAAATTAATAGATTTGAAAGCGATTGTTTCAACTAGAAAGTTGCTGAAGGTTCTGAAACGGCTTCTTAAAATTTACTTGATCAATTAAATCAAATTTTTTGCCTTTTTAATTTTCAAATAAATTTAATAATTTCGCATCAAATTTGTTAGCAATGTATCAGAATGAGTTCCACCGATTTAATTAATCAATCTGACTAATAAGCTCCACAAAGATTTATCGCCAGGTCGATTCGAGACAAGAAGTATAATCTTTACCAATTATGCTGGAACTTTTTTTAGTACTCCTCCAGATCATGCAGTATTTACAAACCACGAACTTTTGTTACCATATCTCTTGAAAGGGACGCGTAATTGCCAGGGCTGATGAAAGTTGATTGACCATTTATGCGGTGACCCTCGGGATTATTTTAGTATGCAAAGCTGTGAGGCTACAGAGGTTGTGAGGCTACTGAGGTTGTAAGGCTACTGAGGTTGTGAGGCTACTGAGGTTGCGAGGCTACTGAGGTTGTGAGGCTACTGAGATTGTGAGGCTACTGTGGTTGCGAGGTTATTGAGGTTGTGAGGCTACTGAGATTGTGAGGCTGTTCAAAATTCTGAGGCTACTGAGAAAAAAATTTGGCCAAGTTTACGATAAATTTAATAATAAAAATTTCTGAAATTTGTACATCGAATGAACGATTCATTGTGAATTAACGCAATGTTGTGGTACGCTCTTATGGCTTGCAAAACACCCCATAATTCCATTTCAGGTCTCGGCTGCAATCAAAAGACCGTCACACACAATTGTTCATTCTTTATTATCCTTTCTGGCCAGCTCTGCTTATGAAGGAAATTCCTGAGTCATAAAAGGTGTTAATGTCGGCATGTATTGTTCGCTCTGCTTGTGCATGGCGTATGAAAAATATTGTGGGCTGCGACCAAATTGCTTAAGGTTATTACTGACGCCGCTGCAGAGTTGTGAAAAAATTCCGCTCATATTTGACTTGCATTCCTATTCAATATCCGTTCTGCTTAACATTTTTTTTTATAATTTGTTCAGTGGCCTCTGAATGCTTGTTTTTCGTTAAACAATGATATTTTTATTTTTTGTTATTGGTACTAGAACTTCTATTGCATTGAGCATTTATATGTGAGAAATATGCTACCGCATTCCATACGAATTTTGAATAAAATATCAAGCTTTTATTTCACACTTCCCTGACATTCGGCTCGACAGGATTTAATTACACGGAAAATTCCGCCGAAACAATTAAAGCTGCATTCATCTCCAATGTTGAACACGTTTTCTACGCTCGCCCGGCTGGAAAATGACTTTGAATGTGACAGTGCGAGTTTAAAAATCTTATGAAAGTGTATTAAAACCCGACTTATCCATATCCGACGTACTGCGGTGTTGAGAAATGAATCAAATGATAAATAGTTGAATATTCGCAAGTTTGCACAAACACTTATTTTTGAAATACTCATATTTTTATGCCTGACAAGAGACGGCTTATGACTGAAAATTGCTTCCATAATAATCGATGCGAGGCATGTTACCAGAAATAGAGTCTCTATATGACTGCTGAAAGTTTAACTAATTACCTTCGTGATGTTTGATTTTCGATGGTTGGCGAATATAGTGCAGAATATTGGGGAATAGCTGATGCTTGACGATTATTCGACGAGTGGACATGGATTCATCTCTTCATGATGGAGTTAGTTATTAATCTTTTATCTTTACATTTTTCGCGATACATCTTTAATGTAGAAACCTCTTTTCTTCTCACAGATCGTCATAAATATTGATCACGAGCTTCCTAATTTATTGCCCAGGGGCCGTTTCCAAGTTTTAGAGAGGTTTCTCCTGGCCAGTTATGAGCAATAAAGTGATCTTCAGATCCGATGCAGCGGATATGTTGGTCGTTCGCTTCATTTTATTGTTACAAGGCATCACGTCAGGCGCACACGAACGTGTGGCGTCGGCATCAAAAATGTGCCTAGCCTCTTACAAAGTAACTTCGTGCCGGGCATTTGAGTGCAGTGCGATTCAGCGCAAAAATTCATGCAATTGGATGAGATAAATTTTGAACTCGTTCATTGGCTTGAAATATTCGCCACGTTCAAGTTTTATGATCGATGTAGCGGCCCCGCGCACGGTCCTATAAATGACTGAATACATTAGTGCGATTTGAGGGTTTTATTTATATTTTAGTCTTATACTAACGTGATTAAGTTAAAAATTGGGGCGAATTTAATTTTCGATTTTACTCTTTAGAGGAACTCGATAGATTTATTTGTCAGGTTTTGGCCGTATTGGCTGTAATGATTCTTTAAGTTCCTCAATCCGGCAATAACGAAAAATTCCAGGAATGAAAATTACGACACATGGAAAGATTTAACACGACCCATATTATAAAAACCTGGCACAGACCCAAGTACAGAAATTGAGTAGAGTTACTGTCAATAGCTCAGAATAATACTAAAATAGTAAATCATACGCAGAGTTAAGTACAGAAATTGGACAGAGTTAGCGTCAATAGCCAGTTGCAACACCGATACCGACTGGTCGCTCTCTGCTGAAACGAAAATGAAAAATGCCTAACTTTCATTTTCGAAAAATGAAAAATGCCTCCACTAAAATGAAAGAACTGCCTAACTTAAGTTAGGCAGTATTTGGTATATCACCGGGTTAGGGGATATTGCTGGAAGTATTACAAATCAACTGGCAAATGTTGCATCTATTGCGTTTCATTTTTTGACATGAATCCGTTCACTGCGGTATTTGTAATCTTTTTCAAACGTATAAAATACAATGTCATAAAAAATATAATAATTTTCCCCATAAATGTAACCCCTATAATTTAGCTCATCACTCATCAGTTTGCTTAGAGAATACAAAAGCTGAACATTTTGTGGCTGCGACAGAGAATTAGAAAAGATTTAATGAAAAGTCCTTTGCCACATGACCGCTCGGTAACACTTGATGAAGATGTAAATGATAAGCTTACAATTTGTCACGCATCCTCATTATGTTAAGAAGTTCGACATTTCTCTTCAGCATTCGTACGATCAGTGTCAGGTTGCTCTGGCATATGCACCACAATTGCTACTCTTGTTCGTTTTCTCAATCTAATTTACCGTCCATTGACCAGCGTCTCAACGAACGGCCTTTCAATTCTCCATCGCCACGCTCTTCAGTTATTAGCGATAAAAGGCACTTTGTACCTGAAACTCTGAATTAATAATTAAACTTAATAGTCAAAAGAAGTGGACGGGTTGATTTGTTAACATGATGATTAAATTACGAATCGTGGCAATTTATTTGCAGGCATGCTCTGTGCCCTGTGATTAAAACCCAATCACTGCATTACAGGACAATTTGTTTCGATTTCGTCTTTGAATCTATAGAATTTTGATTGGTACATAAATGCCTTTTTTTAACATAATTTTGAAATTCATATTTCGTTTACGAAAGCCTGCCTAAACTCCTACCACGTTCTTTACTCCAACATTCATTCGTTCTTAGATAACAAATTTTCAGAAATTGAGTCGAACTCAACAGCGCTGCTCAATAACTATTTTCTCAAATTTCAAAGCAAAACCGTAAAAGCATTTATAATCTTGCATAGGTAGCCATAAAAATAAAGCTTAGCTTTTAAGCGTGATTGAGCGACAAAAAGCTCAAAGCGCATTGTTAAAGCTCGCTCTTATCATCTGCATATGCGCATGGAGAAAAATACTTCACTCTGGTACCAATAGAGCCCACGTACGTGATCAGCATGGCGGAGAGCCTGGCTCGACACTTTACCGGTATTTGGTAAGCGGTTTTCTCCGCCGGAATACCGGTTTCCAAAATACGGTCCTGGCGTAATCTATACAATAGCACGCCCGTAGGCATGACAATGGCCGACTTATTTTTATTAAACGATCCTAAAATTTACTGCGTAAGGAAAATCCAAATCAAAACTGAATCATTGTTTACTAATTTTCTTAGCCAGACGAAACTAACAATGTCTTTTTTGTTACCATTGGATATCAAATTCAAAAATATCGATAGATGATTCTAGGGAAATTTTGTTACACCCAATTTTAATTTTTACACGTATAATGGTTATTGACAAGGTACATCTTATTAGTTTACGACGTATGAACTCTTCGATATTATGCGAAGTCATCTTCACACTTTATTTCATCTCTAAATATAAACTAAATAAATTAGGCAGGACGAAGCGCGACTTTTTTTCTATGAGTTTCTTATAGAATGACAGAAACTTCGATGAAACTATTCCATCTGTACACAGGTAGGCTTTTATAAAAATTTCGTGTTTTCGAACTAGTTTCCCTTGTTGTACAAATAAAATACTCAATAGGACAAGGAAACACATTTCAATGTTTTTTTAACGTGAAATAACAATATAGGCAAAACACATACCGCTTACTCTTCTAATACCATTCCTGTGTTCTTAATAAACGTATAGAATAATTAACGAGAACTGTACAAGATCTCAGTCGCATGAAACTGTCATCGAGAAATTCTGTAAATTTTTATAATTTAGTTTTTGGTGTAGTTTTGACTACAATTCAGCCGTGCCCAATCTACATTTGGTCATTTCAATAATCGAAAACAATCGAAAAAAAAACTGTTCTACTTATATTGCCACTTGGAAAATACCATGAAATGAAGAAAAATTGTTGTCATTCATGGCTTTAGAGAAAGAAATTGCATGAAGAGATTTTACCGTATAATTCTGACTTATCAGGCTGAGGTTAGAAGATCACTGGCTCATCCGGATGACGAACTACTGTATATATGGGACGAAGATTTAATGCAGTGAAGTGAAAAAGCAAATAACACATATGACGATTTTTTACCATGATTTTTTTGTGTAAAGTGATTAGAGCAGAAGTAGTCAAATAATTTTCATTTTTATTTATACTTCTTGATTTTTTGAACCTAGAGATTGACAAATTATTGCAATTCGGTTGGGCAGTGGCGTATTGTGGTTTGTGGTTTGGTCACGTGTAATGGAAATAATGAAATTAAAAGAATGGTACAACAAGTACATTACAAGCAAATTGCAAATGAATGAACTTCTGTTCTGCCTTTAGCGGACGTTTCTCTCTTATACGGAAACTCGTATCATCGAGCAGCGTGCTGCCATGATTATCTTGAGCCACCGAGCAGCAGTAATCTTCACACACCGAGTAGCGATAATCTTACGTCACCGAAATGTGTGAATCTTAGAGCACAGAACTGCAATTATACAGAAACACGAGATTTTTATTTCTACAACTACACTTCTTTTAGTCCTAGATTTTGCATTGAAATATTATCTTTACAGTTTGGCTTTTACCTTCAAATACTACCAGTAAACCAGTAATTGCGGGAATGATTGCAGGTCGTTCAAGCAGCACGCTAAATGAATTCTTCCATGGAAAATAAGTACAAATCAGAATATAAACAGAATAGATATTATTTCAATTATTTTTACAGTAATGACCTACACCATAACACACCCTTGTCCGCTGCGCACGACAGTGACGACCCCCATGCACCCCGCCGCTCCCACACCATGCAGTCATGCACCAACGTAAAAATCGACGCAGTCTTCCATTAATTCTCTAACAATATTAATCACTGAATGTCGTAATTGTGAGCATGGTTGCGGGTAAGCTTATTAGTGACACGAATGAGTGCCTTAAAAAACAGAACTGTATGAGAGAGAAGGCTGGATGAGGGGCCAAGAAGCCTTGCTTGTTACATCTGCAGCGCACGAAAATTTTGGCGCAGCTTTTAAGTGCTGATAAGGGAACAGCCGCACTCACGACGATCTATCATGCCAGAACAAATGATGATCGTGCCGGGGCAATCGGCTGTTGAATCATTAAAGTTGATTCATTCAACTACCAATGACAGAGTTTAGAGCCACCGAGCCTCACACAATCATATATCGTCACTAAGTTCAGCAAACATCATTTCCCTAATTTTAAATTATCGCCAGTGAGCTAACTCAACGAAATTTCACAAATAATTGTACTTGCCTAAAAAGTGAGCTCTTTCATTAGATTGTAAGATTATATACACATTTAGCGAGCTCATTCATAAGCCGCTATCTAGGGTAATCGTGTCTCTTTTACTCGCGTATATCACTCGTGTACTGCCATGCGTTGAGGTTTATTCACAATTGTGTTGTGCTATGTCGCAATCCTCACCAGACCGTAGCTAAATGAATCAGTGAATTTAATCTTTATCATTCCAAAAAACCCTTGTCATGTCACTGTTGCGCACCAAATTTAACTTTTTCAGAAAATTGTTTGAAAAAAAATTATCGAGTTTTTGAATCTCTTTAAGGCTTCCTCCATCACAGCTCGAAAAGCCACATTAAGCATCTTCACCTCACTCACTGCTACAAATAATTAAACCTCAACCCGGACGCTTGGGTTGGATTTTCTCAATACACAAAATTGAAGCATAAATTCGTGCATCGAACTCTTGGCTCGAGCAATCTTACCACTCAATTGTGTAGGGCTTTTATTAATGTTCTACATACCATGCTTTGCACTCTGAAGTGAAATTTCTGTGCAATATCTTCCCGCTTAATGGATTTCTGACAAGTTTGCTGTTTACTCAAATCAAGAAATTCATGTTGAAGTGATTCCGTGTGGTTGTTCCAGAGCCCGATAGTAGGAACGTTGTTTGTTGTTCTTTTCCATACTTCAGCCCTGCGTTCGAAGTTATGTCAAGAGAATTGAAAGTCTTGTTCATGAAATACTTCCCAGATTTCAATCTTCATGTTTTGTTGGGAAAAGCTCTCAAAATGGTTCATTCTCATACAAACACATGCTCCCTGTTCATATGCGATCGTTCCTAGTCTATCAATTTTGTTGTGCACGATGTGCATCGACGTACATGGGGATGGCGTCACGCATTCTTTATTCTGGGGTCGCAGAGCATGAGGGCAAAAGTTGTAGGACTGGGCAGTTACTATATCGCGCCCCAATTCATTCGGCTATGCGCACTCACGCCAAGCAATGTCATGGCCCTACATCTGATATTGTCACTTTGAAGGTGTTAGCTTCCACTTCCCGTACTTCAGATCTGCGTATTTTACTTTCCTTGTACATTTTTAAACAGAGGCCCAGTTTGAATTCAGCTTTCAGCTCCTATCCACTTGAGATTGTGAATAGATAGGTTTTGCATTTTTTCTTGTTATGTGTTTTATTTATAAATTTAAGTCATAATTTCGGATCATTGAATTTCAATTGTAATAATTTGTGATTTTGTCTGCATTATAGAATCTTCTAACTGACTATGGAGTTGGACTCCTAAACGTTTTCTAGTAAGAAACGTTCTGAACGTTTTCTAGTAATGAATTCATGTGGATTTTTCTTTGCTTTTCAATCAAACTAGTGACATTAATAGTCGTTCACCCTTCAATATTGCTCATCTTACAATGACTAACCAAACAGTTGCTCATTCAATAATCGTTCACCTAACAACCTTCCACCCTGCAGTCATTCACCGCACAGGCGTTCACTCTGCTCTCGTGAATTTTTATAGAGTCGTGCAACCTTCAGTCCTTCCACTATCAGTCGTTCAGCCTACAAAAATGAAATTCAGCGCTTGGCTTTAGACATAAAAAAATTCTCCTGCTTGTCTGCAATGGATGCGATTTTGATAAATTTAGATAAAGTTAAAATAATTAAATTATTAATCAATTAATTGCCTCCAAAATTTCGGCCAATGGTTCATTCATTTCCCCTGTTTCAAATTTTTATTCCCTCTAATTAAATTTAAGAAGTTGGATTAGTTAATTTACTATATATATTATTCGACCCATCTACTGGTGTTGCGGTACAATAAGACGTAGGACTCAAAAAATATCTATTGTTCAAAAACTATTTGAACTCATTGACTCGGTGAATAATAGTCATTAAATAATACTCATACAAGTACTCTCCTAGAAATAATGAAATTCATCTGCATTTTATGCGCATGCTCAGCCTCCTCACTTCTTTCCATTTGTTGCTGCCAAATTCATCATTAAAGCCAATCATGAGCTGTGGACGAGGTTCTTCGTTGTAGTTTAATTCAATATGGCGAGGCTATCCCGCATGAAGCTTCAGTTGGCATTGCCTGGGATTGACAATTGAGACGAGGTATGGAAACGAGCTCCCATGGATTAGCTCGTAATTTATATAGAGTCCAATTCAGGAGTCGGTGTGATTGCTTGTTAGTTTGCCATTAATTAGTGGTGATATATACATCGTCCATTGACCACCATGAAATCATTATGTGGCGCGATCGATGTAAATTATAAATTACGTAGATTATTTGTCATTTGTGATTATGTGCATTATATGTCGTTTAGGGAAGGTTTAATATGGCGAATTAATCATAATTTACCAAACAGAGAAATGAGCTGCATTTCTTAACTTAAACTGTTAGAAGCAAGAAACTAAGGCCTAATTACTACATGAAATTATTATTTGAAAAAATCATGAAATTATCGGAACTGTGAGCATATAATCTACTAATATCATTTTAAATTATATCAAAATTTCGAACGCATGTTCCACGAACGGCCGTATCTGCTCAAGGCAATCTTGTTTCTATATCTCCATCTCCTCCCCAGCATTCCTGTCGCAAATCTGGAACAATTGAACCTGGCGCAATTCCCTGTGGACCTGGAGCATCAAATTTCGCTAGGATGTAGGTACATCCGACCAGAAATCTATTGACACATCACCACTACTAACAATACAGTACATATTATTGACGTTTTGTTTTGCGATCAATATCGCGGTGGTTCGATAGCTATTCAGAGAAATATTTTTATCACCTGCCTTTCGAATGGCGGAACCGAATCCGAGGTATCTTGTTTTTGTTATTAACGCTAATTTTTGTGAAGAAAAGTTCTTAGTGAATTGGCGATAATTTCAGAAACGTTTAATAGTATTGTCATTTTCTTAGATCGAACCGTTCGTTTTTGGTTCACTCAAATGATACCAATATCAATATGAAGGCCTGATAAATCTTTTCATGTTGATCGCTCTTCAGAATGATCCGTGAAAGAATTATTTGGAATCTTGTGAAGACTGCAAAGCAATGGAGGGGTGGCCACGATAGTCCTTCATGAGGGGTCACACTTTTACATTAATCGGACTAAACTGCCGTAGCGTCATGAACGGAAGAAAAAGACCCAAGTTTGAATTCGCATTCTAAACGAGATAAGTGCAATTACATGCCAAATTATGTTTCAAAGTCACAATGAAGTCCAAGTTGTACGTTATAGTTTGATTTGAAATGGACGAACGAAAATTCGATCCTGCCATACGGTAATTTTTATGACTTGCAATGAGGTAACCTACAATTGATTTATTGACCAACATTATGGTTAAAAAGTTAACTTTATTGATGTAAATCGATCTAAACAAAATCTCACAGTTTTTACTGACAAGAAATGCATAATAAGCGCTAAACGAATATAACTTTTTACGAGCTCTTATATGTATTTAGCCTGCAGTCACCACTGCGCCGCCGCTCCTATAGTTGGCCTGTATTAAACCTTTCAAAATATTCCTTGGAAGCTAACGATTCAATCGTAAATTCAAATGTATTTTCAAAGCTTTTGATTTATTGACAAGACTATGTAGTCTTGAGTTATTTACTCGCAAAGAATATTCCGGTTTCCTATTAATAAACAATTGTTGTTATCTTTATTTAGGAAAGGAACATTCCAGCAGTGAACGCGTTTAAGAAGTGAAGCCCATCCATTATATCCTGAGAATCTGTCACGCTGAGTAGTGAATATTTTGCCATTGTTACTGAAGAGAACTTCAAGCACCTGCTCGAAGCTTTGAGGGCAGAGCTCTTGAGTGCATTTTTTATCTCACTTACTAAGCCTTTTGTTGTGGTTGCAAACGGCGTCCACTCCAGGCAGCTCGGGATTTGTGCAACAGTGAAGCCCCGAGTTTATTTTACGCCATCTTCTTTCATGTCAGCATAAGTTTCTATAAATTTAAGACGTTTCTATATCAATTGTTCCAAAAAAAGAGGTTTTACCCTTCTAATTTATAAATTAAAATCTATTTATCATTAAATTTATGGCAACTTTATCGCTCTCTACCTAGAGTACTTATGAAGAGCATAATAGGGAACGCATAAGTAACTGTTTTAAATATCTTAACTTATAATCAACGAGTATTTTTAATTGATTAGAATGTTCTCAGTGCACTGAATTTAAGCTAATTGACGACTTTTTGGGTTATATATTACATCGTTTAATTGTAATTTGATGCATTTTTTATATGGAATTGTATGCGATCCAAACAATAACTTGCAAAAGAAAAATAATGCATCCCCACACCACTTGCAACAACAACGTAAATCATCTCTCAGTACATAAGGATCCCGCATGTTTCTGTAGATGCTCGCATGTTTCTGAGTGATCAACATGTAGATGCATTCGGCCTGTTGATCAATCAACTGAGTCACGAAGATTTGGTTACTCGACCAACTTTACGCATAAACTTTGTTGTGAGGCTAAGATTCGAGAGAATTTGTTTGCATATTAAAAGATATCTATTGACGTTCATTGTTTCTCGGGTATTTGAAAACCATCGTTTCGGTTGTGTGGCTGGGCAAGTCAATTGTTTCCATTTACCTCCTTGGTTTAACAACTTCTCACCGTTCATTTCTGCCAATATATCGCTCGCTTGTAGTTTCAGTCGCTAACTTGGCTTATGTTCATTACTTCCTCAATACAGAACTCGGAGAAAGTTCGGCTGGACACGAATAATCCACTTTGAAGTTCCTTGCTATTAGCTGGCGGACTTCTTCCATTCATTCGCATTGTGCAATGAATGGATTTCGAGTTTCTGAAAACACATTCATGCCGTTAGCGTGATAGCGCACGAGTGTTAGTGAGCCAATATCCGAGTGAGTGCCAGCGGGTACTTGTAAGTATCCGCGAGAATTGGTTATTGAATGAAAGGATAAGTGTTTATTACGTAAAGCTGGCGAGTTCAGCAGCAGCGGTAACATGTGTGGAGATAGCTGCTCCACGGAGATAAGACGCTAGCAGGGCCTATACTTTTAAAAAAAAGTTAAGAGATCGTAAGTTCATCAGCCTATCATTGACGGCCTTTCAAGCCAAATCCACCAATCATAGACAAGAAAATAGAGCGTAAGTACTTACGTTCACTTAGCGAGTTTTGAGAGTATGGCCCCAGGGGCCCCAGGGGCCATACTTTCAAAAGTGACTAAGTGAACGTAAGTACTTACGCTCTATTTACTTGTCTGTGATTGGTGGATTTGGCTTGAAAGGCCGTCAATGATAGGCTGATGAACTTACGATCTCTTAACTTTTTTGAAAGTGATCTTCATATAGTAGAGATAGCTACTTTTCAGGCAAAAGACAACTGTTTTTTCAGATTAGTGATATCTGCTGTTCGGATGGTAGACATATGTTTCTCTAGAGAGAGCTATCTGTTCTTCGGAGACATATTCCTGCTTCTCATGGAAGCCGACGAATTATTAAACTTACGACTTTTAAGCAATACTCAAATACGTTGTAAGAAATAATTTGGTTGCAATATGCTATGGTTGAACGTGATCGAAGAAGATGTGTAATCTAGAATTTGCCATCACTACTCTAAATTTTAATAGTATGTTCCTAATCAACCTCAATAACTTTTATGATTATTTACATATAACCACCCCTCGCAGCATGAGTATTATTCACAATTATCAAGTACTGACATCCCATTGAACGTTCTCTGACAAAGTCCTATGGTGCCCAAAAGATTCCCTGCAGACTAAAACTTTCCCGTATCCCGCGAGCTCGCGAGCTGAGTATATAACGTCCTGAACAAATATGGGTCTGGCATCACATTCTGGTCCTTCTCCCTCCATACTATTTGCTCGACGGCATCACGCAATGAAGACTCGGTGTTGTCGTTCGGGCCTTGCAGGGAATTATCGAACACGCGCGTCTCTGTCCTCACTAGTATTCTGGGCGAGATTTTTCTATGTGCTCTCACAGGACGATTAAGACAGACGGGGAGTTCGAAAACATCTTCTTCATTCTCTGAACTTTAAGGCCTTGTGAAGTTGGTCTTGAATTCTAAAGAAGTGGTGCGCTCAGAAAGTAGAAATTATCGGGGAAATTTTGTCAAAATATATTGTCTATTTCGATTGATCAACCTAAGAATCACGAGTAATTTTTTGATAGACCGATTTTTTTATTTCTCGTTATACTTTTTCCCAATTAATAATTTAATTTATAAGGCCTCTGTGTTACGTAATATTCTTTCATTCTTTCTATTCTCTAAATCGAATTTGTCTGGGTGGTGAATTTGTTATGTAATAATTATGTAATTATTAATTAATGTAATAATTAATTAACATATAATGTTAAACGTAATGTTAATGTTAAACTCGGCAATGTTAAATGCTTGGGTCTGAAGGGACTTTGACAGACTCACGTTATAAATGGGGAAGCTGATCTGTTAACTGAACCTAAGCATTTGTATCGATTGTAGTAACATAAATATGAATTATTGTAAAGATATATATTTTTTAATGTTGATTTTTATTTTGCCATCCTCACATCGCTTATACGTTTCGTTTCGTCGAATTAACACCATTACATTCATCATTTCAGAATTATATGGACATTCAAAATTCGTTATGAAGGAGAATGTGAAAGAAATTATCAATTCTATCATTACCCGATCGAAGTTTAGATCGTTCTTAAAACCACAATAAACAAACACACGTATTTAAATAGCCATATTAGCCAGCATCATTCTTTTTCAGCACTATAATTATGAAATGTAGATGCAAAAAAATCTTTTGGAATTGTTTCCGCTGCTTTAATTCAATTATATATTCAGCTTCCATTTTAATTTGCATGGAAAGACAATTACACTTCTCGCTAGGGCTCCGTGGAGGAAACTTGCCCTTGAGGTTGCTAAATTTCTTCGAAGTTAACGAACATTTGACTGTCATTAAAGCCACGTCTGCGTCTTCTCTTAATTGCAGAGGCGTTTCCTGCTGGCCATTATAAACTCCTCCGGGATTTTTAATGAGCCACGACGGACTGTTCTGTCCAGGCACTTCACTAATGCTGCTTCAAGAGCATCAATTTGAAAGAACTAAAGCACTTCGTTAAGCCGTTCAGTCCTACGATGAAAGCCATTTCATAATATATTTATTAGTATAATTTTTTTTACTAGACAGCGACAACATAATTTCAATTCCAGATTTTTTAAATACTGTGATAGAAAATTTAATCACTTTGTTCTTGCTAATTGGCAAAGCTTTCTCGGAAAAAATTATAAGCTTACAAAAGTTAATGGAACTCACCTGAAATATCTCAGTGCTCTGTAGGAAAATCTGCACTTCATAATTAATTTCGTTACATTTTTCAATCCTTTAATGACGTTCTGGAAAATATGAGTGAGCATATCACTTTGGAAGGCCTTATTAGTATTATAAATTACATAACAAATTTTTTATTAAATAATCATCGAAGCACTGTCCGAATACTCGTACTTTATATTTTTATCGTAACATGCAATTTTATCGCAACTTTTGAAAGGCATTGATTTTGCCTAAAGCTGACATTGATTTTTTAATCAAAATTTCATACATTAATTTAGTTAAAATTAAATTTAACAAAATTTGCATATAATTGCTCGACTCGTTTCCACTTAAACCTGGTTCACAGCGTCTTGCTACGCTGCTAGCAAGACGCTGCTACGTCAGCGTCTTGCTACGTTGCTACGTCTTTATGATGTAGCAACATCTCCTCCCTAACGCTATTTATTCAACGTCCACAAAGTTGATAAGCGGAAAAAGTGAGGTAAAAAGTAAAGTAAAAGATATTTTTGATGACGAGCGCGGGCTTGCAGAGTTTGGAGAGTCCGCGTATGATGCAGAATTGAGGATGGGTGATTATTCTTTGAAACGCACATCTTGTTTTCCCGATCTCGGTAATTTAATTTCGGTGTTGCCTTGCATCTGTTTGTAAGATTCATGGCTAGCACCATTTGCTTTTCATGTCCGATACATTGCGTACCAGAATTTTTCGCTTAACGAAATTCGCGAAACGAAAAATATAGACTTATTTCAAATTATTTTCGAACGAACAGAATTCGCTGGGTGACTGCAGCGTTATCAGAAGTTTCAATAATTATTGTTCCGATGGATTCAAAGTACTTGCTTAAGGTGCGAAACTTTGTTGAGTGTGAGTTGCTGAGAGATGGTAATTTTTCCATGCCCCAATTAAGTTTTGTAACTCTTACGACTTCTTATTTAATAAAGACACGCGAGGACAAGTTGAGATGTTATTGGTGGTCTCTCAATCAAGTTTATTTGTAGCTGCTCAAGAGGAAGGTTGAAAGTCGCCGTATTTACGCCTCAATTGCACGTGCAATTATGCTAAAAGCTACGGCAAATTATTCTATCATATATCGACTTTCACTTTTCAATATGTGGCCAAAAGATTAAATTATGATTCTACTGTTTTACAATGTATTATAATGTCTATTTTTTCTATGTTAATACCCCGTAACGGGCTAGTCGGCAACCAGATCAGGACAGCTCTCTCAGGCGATGCTCCCAACGGGTCGCCGATGTGTAAAGTAGATCTACATGTTTTTATTAATGTCTTTGCTAACTGCCGTGGGCTACGGTCTTCTGGCAAGGGCAATATTTAATGTGGCTGCGGCGTAAACACATTTGCATATTGCGGATCTTCAGTCTGCATGGGGCGTAGCACTCCACTTCTGTCGTCAAATTAGTGTAACATTCGAGGCATTAACTTAAACCGTAAAGCTTAAGGTGAAGTTGCCCCTCATAACCCAACATTAGTTGACTATTCGTCTGACTTGTACTTACTTATCACCGACTTGATGTATGAAAGACTCGCGACTTGTAAGATGTACAAATACTGCAACGTAAAGTTTTTAATGAGATGATCTCACATTTTCTTGCTTAGCCTGCGTGTGCTTGCTGCTATGTCCTGGCAATCGAACTCATGTTGGCAACCAATATATGATGCGATATAAGTCAAACTCGCCAATATATAAGCGATATAAGTCAAACTGGCCTATATATGATGAGATATAAGTCAAACAGGCCAATATATGATGAGATATAAGTCAAACTGGCCTATATATGATGCTATATAAGTCAAACTGGCCAATATATTAAAATTATAATAAAATGTCCCTTGGAAACCTGATATTTGGATTTTTACTTCCTATCAAGAGCCTAATTCGCCGAATCGAGAAAAATAATAAGAAAATTGTCAATAAGAAATACTCTCTGGTCTTCAATGAAACCTGCATTATATATAATTATAACTATTCTAAACACAGAGCGAGCGCTGAGCATTTTTTTAATTTTGAGATTAACTGTCTTAACGGCAGAGCTCCCAGGAGAGCAAATATTTACATTGCATCTTAGAATTCAAATTGAAATGCACCATTTATAATGTTTCACCAGAATGAGAAAAACTTTGTGAGCACAGGCGGTACAACCAACAGATGAAAAATAATTACATGTCATGAGGCGTATTGTGAAACAGAATTTTAATTTATTTCATTTGATTGAACTGACGACGATTTTAATTTAATTTGTTTAAGTTCTGATGTATAATCTTTCACTTCAACAATCATATTACAAGTGCCTACAAGTATATCGTTGTTCGAGTGATCCAAAACTCCACCACAGAAATAACTCCAATATATTACATGGTTATAAAAGGATATGACTTGTGTGAGGATAAGGTCATAAGGTAAGATATGACACCATTGATTACATGAAGCCAAGGAACCGGTAGATGATCGATGTACTGTTCTTCGAATAAATCCATTGATATTAAATTCTTATTAAGGTTCCTGTATTAAGGAACCCAATGTTATGAGGCAACAGAACAATTCTGAAATATTGTTTATATAACTTTCATGCAGTGACGGAAGATTTCAGTAATAAATGATGAAGGCTGCACGAAGGATAAAGAATGAATCGATTTTTTGCTGATAATTCGTATGTTGTAGGTATGCATGTTCATGGATAATTATGAACCGCAATTTGAGAAGCACGTTCAACGCAATCAAAGTTTTTGAGATATTTCCCGTGATTAACTTCCGAGTCCGTAAATTTGCCACAAAACGCTGATTTCACTGCGTCAACCCACTTCATCGGATAAAAATTTTAATCAAATTATTGTCAGCTAATAAATGGCGAGTTGGAGACCTGATTAAATTTTAGACTGGAATATTGATGCTCCAGCTAATACTTTAAGAAATATATGCCCAAAATTATGCTCAAAATTTTCTATAAAATTTGATTAATAAAAGTCATGAGAAGGTAACTGAACACACATACGCACCCTGCATCTGTGCTACTGCACACTTACTGAACACACATACGCCCCCTGCACCTGTGCTACTGCACTCTTACTGAACACACATACGCCCCCTGCACCTTTGCTACTGCACTCTTACTGAACACACATATGCACCCTGCACCTGTGCTACTGCACTCTTACTGAACACACATATGCACCCTGCACCTGTGCTACTGCACTCTTACTGAACACACATACGCACCCTGCACCTGTGCTACTGCACTCTTACTGAACACACATACGCACCCTGCACCTGTGCTACTGCACTCTTACTGAACACACATACGCACCCTGCACCTGTGCTACTGCACTCTTACTGAACACACATACGCACCNGCCTATATATGATGCTATATAAGTCAAACTGGCCAATATATAATGCGATATAAGTCAAACAGGCCAATATATGATGAGATATAAGTCAAACTGGCCTATATATGATGCTATATAAGTCAAACTGGCCAATATATAATGCGATATAAGTCAAACAGGCCAATATATGATGAGATATAAGTCAAACTGGCCTATATATGATGCTATATAAGTCAAACTGGCCAATATATAATGCGATATAAGTCAAACAGGCCAATATATGATGAGATATAAGTCAAACTGGCCTATATATGATGCTATATAAGTCAAACTGGCCAATATATAATGCGATATAAGTCAAACAGGCCAATATATGATGAGATATAAGTCAAACTGGCCTATATATGATGCTATATAAGTCAAACTGGCCAATATATAATGCGATATAAGTCAAACAGGCCAATATATGATGAGATATAAGTCAAACTGGCCTATATATGATGCTATATAAGTCAAACTGGCCAATATATAATGCGATATAAGTCAAACAGGCCAATATATGATGAGATATAAGTCAAACTGGCCTATATATGATGCTATATAAGTCAAACTGGCCAATATATAATGCGATATAAGTCAAACAGGCCAATATATGATGAGATATAAGTCAAACTGGCCTATATATGATGCTATATAAGTCAAACTGGCCAATATATAATGCGATATAAGTCAAACAGGCCAATATATGATGAGATATAAGTCAAACTGGCCTATATATGATGCTATATAAGTCAAACTGGCCAATATATAATGCGATATAAGTCAAACAGGCCAATATATGATGAGATATAAGTCAAACTGGCCTATATATGATGCTATATAAGTCAAACTGGCCAATATATAATGCGATATAAGTCAAACAGGCCAATATATGATGAGATATAAGTCAAACTGGCCTATATATGATGCTATATAAGTCAAACTGGCCAATATATAATGCGATATAAGTCAAACAGGCCAATATATGATGAGATATAAGTCAAACTGGCCTATATATGATGCTATATAAGTCAAACTGGCCAATATATAATGCGATATAAGTCAAACAGGCCAATATATGATGAGATATAAGTCAAACTGGCCTATATATGATGCTATATAAGTCAAACTGGCCAATATATGATGCGATATAAGTCAAACAGGCCAATATATGATGAGATATAAGTCAAACTGGCCTATATATGATGCTATATAAGTCAAACTGGCCAATATATAATGCGATATAAGTCAAACAGGCCAATATATGATGAGATATAAGTCAAACTGGCCTATATATGATGCTATATAAGTCAAACTGGCCAATATATGATGCGATATAAGTCAAACAGGCCAATATATGATGAGATATAAGTCAAACTGGCCTATATATGATGCTATATAAGTCAAACTGGCCAATATATGATGCGATATAAGTCAAACAGGCCAATATATGATGAGATATAAGTCAAACTGGCCTATATATGATGCTATATAAGTCAAACTGGCCAATATATAATGCGATATAAGTCAAACAGGCCAATATATGATGAGATATAAGTCAAACTGGCCTATATATGATGCGATATAAGTCAAACAGGCCAATATATGATGCGATATAAGTCAAACAGGCCTATATATGATGCGATATAAGTCAAACTGGCCTATATATGATGCGATATAAGTAAACTGGCTTAACTTCAATTGGGACGAACTCGTGTCTTGTATAGTGTGTTGGAGGGCAGCAAATCTTTAAAGACTGAGCTTCTTATTGGCTTTGCTGCTGTACCTGTATAAGCTTAATTACTGGCGCAGTCAGTTCTTTGATCAAGATCTTTTGATAACATTCATAGTGTTCCAGCAAGAGAATTAAATCTTTATTTACTGAAAATAGAAACATGAATAATCTATGATAAGCAATATGGATGATCTTTCTATTTCCATAAGACCATATATACTTTTTTATGAATTTAAAGGGGACTCATGCCGCGGGAATTTACGGAAAGTATAATTATACTATAATTATAATTATACTCTCGGAGAGTATAATTATATATAATTTGTGTAGTTTGGCAGAAGCTGTTCTTTAATGCAGGTTTCATTGAAGACCAGAGAGTATTTCTTATTGACAATTTTCTTATTATTTTTCTAAATTCGGCGAATTAGGCTCTTGATAGGAAGTGAAAATCCAAATATCAGGTTTCCAAGGGACATTTTATTATAATTTTACGACGTTTCGAATGCAACTTCATTCATTATCAAGTAGAGGACGAGTTTTGCAACAAGTGAATTTGAAATTTCGAAATGACAATAGTACAAACATAGGGTATTATGGATACAGATTGGAATCAAAGCTTGAATTACGAGAACAATTTTAACGTCCNCCCCTGCATCTGTGCTACTGCACTCTTACTGAACACACATACGCACCCTGCACCTGCGCTACTGCGCACTTACTGAACACACATACGCACCCTGCACCTGTGCTACTGCACTCTTACTGAACACACATACGCCCCCTGCATCTGTGCTACTGCACTCTTACTGAACACACATACGCACCCTGCACCTGCGCTACTGCGCACTTACTGAACACACATACGCACCCTGCATCTGTGCTACTGCACTCTTACTGAACACACATACGCACCCTGCACCTGTGCTACTGCGCACACTGAACACACATACGCACCCTGCACCTGTGCTACTGCACACTTACTGAACACACATACTTTTAGCACCCGGAATTTGAGCTGCGACAGCCTTGACTACTATTGGCAGATTTTCGTAACGATGATCTCAGCTGCCAACCATCTTCTGATGTTTGGCAACCGACGAGTGTCCACTATATATATGGTCAAGCGCGGTGTTAGCGCTATAAACACGATGTCCGGTGAGCTCAGTGTAGCTGTACCACACATAACAAGATGTCATGTAAGCTGAGTGTACATGAACCACGCTTAACATTATGCCAGGGTACCACAGTGTAGCTGGACCGCAGATCACATTATGCAGGGTACCACAGTGTAGCTGGACCGCACGTCACATTATGCCAGAGTAGCTCAGTGTAGCTGTCAATTACGTTCAGCTGGAGACTCGCCTCAGGCGCAAGCAAAAAAGCTCTGCAAGACGATTTGTTCCTGTACTCCTATAAAGACGCGAAGAAATGTACAGAGCCATAATGATTTTTCCTTATATAAAGACGCGAAGAAATGTTCAGAGCAAGATGATTTTTCCTTGTATAAAGATGCAAGGAAATGTAACTGAGCCAAAATGGTTTCTTCCATATATGACGGGGCAAGGAAATACGAGTGAGCCAAGATAATTTTTTTATATATATAAAGAGGCAAGTAAATGTAACTGAGCCAAGATAATTTTTCCATTTATGAAGAAGCTATAGGAAATGTAATTAAGCCAAGATGATTATTTTTATATAAAAAGGCAAGGAAATGTAACTGAGCTAAGATGATTTTATTTAATACAAGGAGGCCATGAGATGTAATTGATGTAAATGTAGCCAAGATGAATTTTCCTCTTATAAAGTGGTAATGAAATTAGCGAAATCATTTTTCCTGATTTAAAAAGGCAAAAAATATAGCTGAGTAACGACAATATTTCCTAATCAATAAGGAAACGAGGCCTCGGAAACAGCCAAAAACCTATGGGAAATGATTCGCCCCGGCCATGATGAACTGCGCTCCTTATGGACGCTTGTGGAATAGCTATATAGGATGACTGAACATTATTTCAAGGCAATTTAGATACTGTAGCATTTAGATTTATAAGTATGTATGCAGGATATTTGTACTTAATATTGTTGATATCAGTCCTGCTGAATGATAATTTTACATGAGACGTGAATCTTTTCGGAAATGAACAAAGGAACTAAAATAAAACCTTCTTAGACAACCAAACATATAAAGAAGGTCACAAATAAATCATCGGGCAGAAAATAGTTATATGTACTTCACGACCGTCTTTCCATGATCATAAATCGCATGTACAAAACAACATCGCAGTTTACAACAACGCACCTACACGGGAATAACACGGCGCGCAACAAAGAGCCATGAAATGCAAGACAGGTTCAGGTCATCTACAGGAGAAATACATACCAAAATGAAAACAGAGATCATATGATCCTAAAATGACAGAAAGGAGATTCTAAAACCTTCAACATTAAGAGTTTTGAAGCATACGTGCAGATCGAAAATTATTCAATTCCTCTCCAGTATTTTATGAGTCAAAGTTTCATTTACCGATCGATGGTGCAAAATCATCCAACCATTTTTAGTGTGCTATAATAAAACTGCTTCTTGTGTAAACAGTTGGTTGAATAATTTCGTTTCGAACAATTGAAAAATGTGTTTTTCATATTTATCCTCGCCATTCCATTTTGAAGTCACACTCTTTCGTGGTCTAGTAAGAAACATGGTCGCAATTTCCATCGCAAAAGGACGGCGGCTGTATTAAAATCCTGGTCTGTTTGCTTTTAGGAAAGCCCTTCAATAAAGTATATGTACTTCACGACCGTCTTTCCATGATCATAAATCGCATGTACAAACAACATCTCAGTTTCCAACAACGCACCTACACGGGTATTACACGTCGCGCAACAATAGCAATGAAGTGCAAGTCAGGTTCAGGTCATCTACAGGAGAAATACATACCAAAATGAAAACAGAGATCATATGATCCTAAAATGACAGATAAGAGATTCTAAAACCTTCAACGTTAAGTGTTTTTAAGCATATAAGTGCAGATCGAAAATTTTTCAATTCCTCTCTAGTATTTTATGAGTCGAAGTTTCGTTTAGCGATCGATGGTGCAATATCATCCAACCATTTCTAGCGTGCTGTAAAAAACCGCTTCGTGTGTAAATAGTTAGTTGAATAATTTCGTTTCGTACAATTGAAAAATGTGTTTATTCATATTTATCCTCGCCATTTCGTTTTGAATTCACACTCTTTCGTGGACTAGTAAGAAACATGGTCGCAATTTCGATCGCAAAAGGACGGCGGCTGTATTAAAATCCTGGTCTGTTTGCTCATAAGAAAGCCCTTCAATAAAGCCCCGCTGAAGGTAAAAGCGCGACCTTTCTTTTCGCAACCTGCTCGGTTTGTTCTCCGTTCTCATTGCACCAGCTCAGCTCAATGGCACGCACGCAAACGAACGCGATTTTGAGAAACCCGATTTAATCTTACCCATGTGAGATCGCTGGTGATTATTTTCATCTGCTTTAATTTGTGATACCTGCTACTCAAAAGCAGCAGCTGGTTGCAGTTTATGCCAGAAGCCCACAGGAAAAGAACAAACAAGCAAAAAGTCTCATCAAAGCACAGTTCGTTGTAATATTTTAGGAGCTCCAGAATACGGTGTAGAGATGCTGCACTTTTGTCCTGGACAAGAGCTGAAACTGTAGCAATATTGTAGATTTTCAACTCGAATTTTTCTCCTTGCAAGCAAACACATTTCATGCACAAGCAAACACATTTTAACAATAAAGATTTAGTAAATTAATGAAGATTGATGAGTAATCTATTGACAATATTATTTATTAAACTTATTTAACTCCTATTTAAGTTCGTTTTTGCGGATTTTTTTTTTTGTTTTTCAACTGTTCCTGAATTTGTTGAATTTTTTGAAAAACTCAAGAGAACATTTTTCGCGTTGCTTGCGGGAGATTCATGGAGTTGGCCTGATCCTAACGTCGACAAATAAAGGTTGTTTATTGACTGAATTCAGTAGATAAAAATGTTTTTTCCGTTTATATAACACAGTCATAGTTTATCAGCACAGCCATAGTTTATCACATGAATCACTATTGAATTTTTCTGATCATAATATATGTTTCAATGTGCAATCGATGAGTTAGAAATCATAGCTTATAAAAAGAATAAATCAGAGTGGCTGTAATATAGTGGGTGTGTTTTTGTGTCGTGATGTAGGTGATGGCGCTGGTTAGGAGCGTCGAAACAATTTAGGCTACGTGTATAATATAATAAGCTTTTGTTATAAATTTCCACGCTCTAATAATGCATTATACTTCAATAAATTACTAATTTGAAAAAATTTAAATTGCTGCCATTTTGCTAACGAGTTGATAGGAACATACGTCATTTGTGAGTAACTTGGCCAACAATCCTGTAAAATTGGCTGATTTTTTTCATTCAATGGTATATTTGGGGTGTCTGCCATTCTGAGGTTGGGTGCTGACTTATAAATCTTTATAAACAATTTGATTCTTGACCTTTTGCAGCTAATAAAGATATTTCATGATTCATCTGAATAATTTGAAGCTCTTGCGACTGTATTTCTGCAGATTCTTTTTTCTGTAATTGAAAAAAACTTACTTGACTGCATAGCGTTCACAAAAACTTCTAATAATAGGATTCTCTGAAACGAGCGTTGATAGAAACGTGCATATGAGCAACCACTGTGTTTAAATGCGTGAACATCTCGAACGGAATGCTAGTTTTTGCTACCTATTTCAATTCCTTCTTTATCGTATACGACATGCATTTTATATAATTTGTATAATAAATTGAGTATATTATTGTAAATAATTTCTTGCATGACCAGGCCTTACGTGCACGTGGAGCGACAGCCTGGACTACCTGCTCAGTCAGATTAGTTTTTACTGCGTATTCCAATTCCTTCCTTATCGTATCCAAACTATACTTTGTATAACATGTATAATAAATGAAGTATATTATTATAAATAATTTCTTGCATGACCAGGCCTTGCGTGCACGTGGAGCGACAGCCTCGACTACCTGCTCAGTCAGATTAGTTTTTACTGCGTATTCCAATTCCTTCCTTATCGTATCCAAACTATACTTTGTTTAACATGTATAATAAATGAAGAATATTATTATAAATAATTTCTTGCATGCCCAGGCCTTGCGTGCACGTGGAGCGACAGCCTCGACTACCTGCTCAGTCAGATTAGTTTTTACTGCGTATTCCAATTCCTTCCTTATCGTATACAAACTATACTTTGTATAATATGTGTAATAAATGAATTATATTATTATAAATAATTTCTTGCATGACCAGGCCTTGCGTGCACGTGGAGCGACAGCCTGGACTACCTGCTCAGCCAAATGATGTCGCCAGAGCCTCGCATCCTCATCGGGGGCATCGAGCCCAACTTCTGCCGCATGGCCAGTCACTTCGCACACAAGTCGGGCAAGCTACTCCTGTCGTGGTCATGTCTTGAGGTACCAAGTATCATCGTTTGGTTATTATTCATGTGAACATTGAAGCAAATTATCGTCAAACTGATGCTGATAAATCTTACCTAGATCTAATTTTTTACCTTAAACAACGGGTGGTGTGTTCAATAAATATATCAATTAGTTTACTAATATATGCCTGAGAAATTATAAAATTTGATGAAAATCACTGGAATAACAGTGAAGTGCTCCAATTATTATTATAGTACTTTCTTCCAAATAAATGAAGTAGAAAATTTCATCAAAGAACTTCTATTTTCAAATGATATTCTTAAATGCAACAATTTCGTCATGACTCTTTCTACAGGATAAATTGCATTACCATTATTGTTCTTCCTGAGATAACCCATAATTTTTTAATTAGGGTGCCAGCATGTGAATTTGTTTCACTACTTAACTTACTTTTAACGTTTTAAAGTTCACGTTCATTTGTGAGTTTACAAAAAAAAAATCAACAACATCAGCTTTTTCTGATTTTAGTTTCGTTATCGACAAAAGTCTCTCGAGGCAACGGCCGGAACATTCTGAAATTCGCTTGTCGAGTGCAGGTCGTAAAATAAATTCCTATCCGTAATCCATCGATCTTTTTGAGAGGATATGTGCAACATTACAGCAACGCTGTGGCCTGAAAGAGAAAAGGCTTGCTCGTTGCTCTATTTGCCAATGCTACTAAAAATGTTGAATTGTGTGTCTTCTTCATTCATAAATTTAACATTTATAACTACGTTTTATTTTATAACTACGTTTAAATTATTTTCGTCGTATTATTTCATGTAACCGAATATAAAGAAATTTTTTGGTCGTAAGATTTCTAAATTCTGAACTTGGTCATCAGAAGTATAGACTAACATCGGATCCTCCAAATCGAGCCTCCCTTCCTTTGGTACTCGTTCCGAGCTCGCTCTTGTGAGCTTTTGCTGCCGAAATGCTGCTTGCAGATATGTAAATTGGTCCGGAATAACACACAATAGGAAACAGTCGGCTTGATGTTCGACGAAAGATTCCAAAAATTCTACTATGAATTTCTCAAGAGTTTGGTTGCAGAGTTTTAAGATCTTGAATTCAATTTTTTGCAAATATATGACTGAACTAAATCTTTTATTTTCAGACAACAATTACAAAATTTCCAGTTCAAATTTCGCCGTGCATTTCATTTATAGAGTATGCATAATAGCAAAAGTGAGGAAAATAAATTCGAATAAATAATTTTTTTATAGAAATCAATTGTTAATTACGCTAGCCAAAATATTTTTTTTAAATTGAAATCAATTCGTCATTGGTATTCATTGTTAATTACGCTGGCCAGTTTTATTGTTTGAAGAAGTAATTTTTATTTGGCTCATTTCTGCAATAATCCAGGAAATCGTCATCTCATGAACTATTGCAATAACTTCAATTAAATACATGATCCACGTTGCAATCGTTCATCTATGTTCCAGTTGATAAAACTAACGTAATTAAGACCGAGGAGTCCCGTTTCGACAGCATTTTAACGACTAATTACAGGGATCTCTGCTTACTCTGCTACCACTAAAGTTATGTGATGTATCTGTATTGTGACAAATCTGAATATTTATTTTAGTTTAGAGGAAACAACAAATGGTAGCTATTATTTTCCAGATTATTGATGAGATTTCAAAGTTTGATTATTCTCACGAATTAAATTTCTCACCGTATAATGCCTGCTGATACGTAAAAGGTTTCCGATCACTCATTGAAATATTGTTATCAGATGTCTCAAATTATAGTGGCCATAATTAATCAGCTTTCTAATTTTGATGTCAGAGAATTAATCGATTTGTTGCTTTAACCTCTTAACGGAATATTAGTGTCGTCATTAATAAGTCACAATCCTCTGAGTTCACAGCTTGAAATATTAATTAAGGTATCAGAGAGCCTCAAATAGCTCCGAAGACTCCATTAGCTGATGGCGTTCGTCGCTCCTGTAAGATTGGCGAGAAATTTTTTGAGGCTTCTCACTCGTGTGGTCCCTCGCGACCAATCGCTCTTCGCCAAACTTCAAGCGAGGCGCTTAATGAAAGACGCAGCTCTACTTCCACAAAACAAACTTAGGAACGCAAGAAACCGAGCTGGCGTTTTTGCACTTTCAGTTCGTCCAATGCGTCTTGTTAAGGATGTTCCTTGCTGAACATGCAATTTTTTCCTTCATAAAAATTCTTAAGTTCTAAATACCGTTAGCTGCGTGTAAAGCCGTTATGTGTGCAAACTGTTCAGTACAATATTTGTATATTTAATGCGCATGTGTAATCGATAACGCATTAGACGCGTATGTAGCAGTCTATTAGTTCTGAAATATTAGATATTTTTATATAAATAATCAAATTATAAACAATATCTTAATCACAAAGTGGAAAACATTTATAAATCATGTTTTTTTGTGTCTAATAGGGATGGGTTGAAATGTGCTAAGGCAAATTTTCGTGCATAGCTACACGCACAAGGCTGCGTGTGAAAACTTCCTACCTACGACGAAACGCTAATTCCTCTTAATTGCTTCTCACAAATGAGTGGAACCAATATTAATTTGTTGCACCCGTTTGAGCAATGCCATTGGCATTATTTTATTTACTTTAACCAGCTTAAAGTATCAGAATAAGACGGAAGTAAATTTTACTATATGCAAGTACAAAAATTGTGCATTCTCAATATTTCACGTGATGTCAAATAATGTCGCAGAATACAAATTAAGTTTGAATAATTTCATTCTCGAGTCGGTTCGCTACATCATCTTGATCAATGTCATTGAGAAAGTGCTCTTCTCAGGCATTTAATTGTTTATTAATTTGATAAATTATAGTTTAAAAGTATTCAAGAAGTGAAATGAGTTCGTTAAATCTTCCTGTTTAATGGTGAAAATAATTTTCCCAAGTTTCTTCTTCTGTAAGTTTTGATATTGACTCCTCCTGTACAGTAAGTTCTTATCGCTCCGTGCTCGCCGAACTTTGGGCTGGAAAGAAAGACCAAAGAACTCTTCTTGATAGGCTCTTGCAGTGGTCTCCTGTTATCCTGCCAGCGGTGATAGTGCAGACACGATATAGCGTGTCTCAGAGACCCGATATCGCCGCCATGACTTAATGTTTTCTCCGATAAAATATTTCATGAGCCTCCTGTCCCCCAATGAAAAAAGAATTTAGCAAGCTTGCTTGAGCCTTCTGGATGGAGATATATATTTGTATGTAAAAATAATTGGGACAATTATATTCTTTATTAATTCGTATTTTTATACTTCAAAAATATTATGGATTTTATCGAAATAGCTGCAGATGACAGAGTGATTGTTCAACCCAAAGTTTCCTATGAGAAGTAAAGAGAATTTTTAAATCTAATATTCTCCCAAAACATGCATAAATTATTTAAGTATAGTGCATTCCCAACTTTCTGGTGCTATTGCACGTGTTATTTACACGTGTGAATAATATTTGGCTCCAGTTCTCCGATAACTGAATTCAGATATTCATTAATAAGCGATATTTATTGTACCATTCCAGCTTATGAACTTTCCAATACTTTGCATTAAAAGCTTAGCTTCAAATGGCGCAGTAACTCGCGTCTAGCTCATGACCTGCCGTGATTGTTTTAATGGACGGTGATTCATTTTAGCTCATTTAGGAATGCAGCGCCTCTAATTCAGCTGATCTTTTTCTGCTGAAGCTATGTCGGGGCTCAGAAATTATAATCAACACCCATCGCGTTTGTGGATTAAATACAACTTGAGTGCAGTTTGTCGGTGCTAGTCTTATATTATACCGGGCGGTTTTATTCACATTTTTATTGCAATGAATACTTCCCGAAGCATGATAGTTCAACATTGAAATGAAAAACGTATGAAATGTTCATGGAGTGCTTTGCGTATGCTGCTTTAAAATCATTCTTTCATTTTTTAATATAATTTCTGAAGATATGTCTACATATTGGAGCAGTGCCCATTATCCAGCTATGCAGACTTTCAATAATCTTCGCTTTAATATTAAAACAAGTCAATACTGGAATCAAGTTCAGTACTCCGTTGATGTTGATAAACGCAGCCTCAATGGTATTATTACTAAACATCATCTTGATCCTACTCAGGAAATTCCTAAGACATTTCTTATATTCCTAGGTTATGTTAGTTTGTTGTGATTTCTGCGGCTATCATAAACAAGTCTGGGGTTATTTTCTACAAACCTCCTTCGTTCTACAAAATTCCTTCGTTCATAAATGTGCAGCTCCTCGGCAACAGATCTCATGAATAGACTAGAGTCCCTCATTACTATTCACAGCAGTTTCCCCTCAGACAGGAAGCAAGCAACCTCACAACACGTGAGTTCGTCTAGAACACGATTTCCTCTGGACAAAACATTCATATTTTCGTCTTTACGCTCCGTATGACACGTTCATTCTTCAAGCATATGGACCATTTCTGGGATCGCTTTGCGTCTCTGGTTGGGGCAGGATGAAAAAATATAACTCAGTACTCACTGCATTGAGTGACAGAGAGCGCATTTTCTCGTCGACGAAAACTTGAGGTCACGGACAGACGGACAGACAGACAGACAGACGGACGGACGAACATGGCGAGCACAATAGTGCATTTTTTCCACAAATGAGAAAATGCGCTAAAAAGCTTCGCGTGCCTCATGCATGGAATCAGGGAAATTTCCAGCTTTGCTTGGTATGGCGCGGGTCAAGAGGTACACTGATATTAAGTTGATTATGCATTGCGTAGTCTGGCCATCAGTATTTCTCCTTCTACTAAACTTAGAGGTGCATAAAATGGATTATATTAACACAAAGAACTCATTAATATATAAGATAGGTTATACAGTTGAGTTCCATGATCTTTCATAAGAAATTTAAAAAGAAGGTTGATGTGACAGAAGGGATCAATTTCAAATTTCTATCCAGTTAAATTTATTGGTAGTTTGAACATTGCCCTTGCTTTCTTTCTCAGGAAGTTTATACACGAGCCATTATTTACACTTTTCCTCCGAAGAATATTCTAATCTGCTTGGTAAGTGCATTGAAATTTTTCGCCAATCGGGTATAATTAAAACTAGCACAACAATCATCGGCGGATGAAATTTCGGGGACATATTTTTGAGTTAATTAGTCGTTAGGCACTCATAATTCTCAGGTCACACTGTAGAATTCAGTCTTTAATCAAAAGTTATTTAAAATTTAAAGCCACGAAAAAACGAAAATGGTTCTCGTGTTCCCTGCATAATAATTTATGACGTGTCACGGTCAACCCTCTCATTTCGCGACCTTATCTTGATTTAATTCCAGTATGCAATTACCAAGATTGAAACATATCTTGATCTTTAGTTCTCATTCTCTTCCAACTACTTATTCATTCTAGTAGGCTACAATAAATGTCATACTCCGAACTCGTGCGATTCAGAAACAATTTCTTGTGTATAATATCCCATCTTTTTTTCGTGTTCACTTCGCCCAACCACTTGTTCCAGTTTCATATCGCACTTAGGTTCATATCATTTATACTCTACAATTTATTAGGGTTAAAATCTCTTATATATTTAGAATTTTCATTTGTCATTTACTTTTGACCTGGAACTGTCAGTAAGTATGCTCAATATTATCGATCCCAAGAATACTTCGGAGATTATTATAATTTTCTGTCCGCACACCTAAATGAGCCGCAGTTTTATTCCTTGTTGTTGACAAAACTAGAAAGTTTTGACGACTCCGCCGAAAACTTCAGAGCAAGCCGATTACATCGGAGATCAAAGCTCAACTGCTCGCAACGAGAAGCGTTCGCATGATACTCTGGATCGGAACTGAAACTTTTATTAAAAGGGAGAGAAAATCAATTGGAATCACAGATATAGAGTTTCATTATACCTATTCGTAATACCTTCTTCGGTTTCGGCTGGTTGACTTGAAAAGCAATGATTCGTAAGAGATTAGGTAGCTTGCGACCCTGAAATAGACGATCTATTTCATATGACCTCGCGATTGTCTGCGGTTCATTAGGCATGGCTCTCTGTGACCATGGGGGGGCAGAGGTCGGTTCTGATCTCGGGAAGGTACCTATTTGGATTAGCTTCCGATTTGAGTGAGCGCCCCGTCCTCTGCTTTAAGTCTGGCCCGCTGCCAACAAAAGTGCTTTCAACACCCGACGTGAGAGGCGGCTTCCTCTTGTGCATTATTCTCAAGCAGACTCAAAACGAGGTCAGCTGCTAAGCCAAAGCTAATACCTCTCACACTTACAGCCAATAATTTTTCATGTGTGTGAATACGCTAACTTCATTCTTCCAATTCTGCGAGCGGTGCTGTGGGCTCACTCCAAAGTCAACTAGGCCCCAGCATCAACGTTTCAATGTGGCTCATGATCGCAATTCAGACCCAAACTTTTCGTGTTTCGAAGGGAATATAAAGTCCAGTTGTATTCCTTATCTAATGTTCCAAGGTCTAGCCCTAAACTTTCCTGAAAATATAATCAAAAAAACTAAACAATAAAATGCTAAAGGCCACTAGGTTGCTAAGAATGATGAAATATTTACAACAAAAAATCCTATTAAAACAGTATTCAAATTAAATTTATTCACAATAATATTTACAAACGATAGAAACACTTAAAATCCTTCACTAGTACAAGGCACATACCTCCGTTACGTCTCCGCACCAAACAATAACTAGCGCAGCGTTCCTAGAGTGCGCGATGTCAACAGTGAGGTTGTCTCTCAACCTAAAAGTCTATAAATGTCTTCAATTAATTAAACCCTAATAGCGGTTTTGTAGAATTTCACTAACTTCGTGTCTGCTCCTGTTAAATTACCTTCATGTGAATAGGGAATTCTCTCCACTTGACAATGTACCTAATTCACACGTATGAACCAAACACGCTACGTCTATGATCGGGTACGTTATGCTCTACTTGCTGCGATGTACGCATCGGCGATTAGTCTTTCATCCGTGGAACAGCCTGGAACATTCCTTGATTATTTGCAAGCATATTGTCATAGGAAAGAATAATTATTGATCCTTGAATCATTTTAGGCAGCTGCACGGATGGATCGAAAATTTAAATTACTATTGCCTCCGAGAACTAACATGGACATGGATAGCAGCATCAGAAGCGTGTGTTGATGTTCAAAATCAAACGAAATAAGTGGCCAAGTTATCAGCGTATAAATATTATAACTGTTAGGTATTCATTATGTGAATATCAGTTTATCATTTTATTGAACTGATTCTGGCGCTCACAACAATGATAATATTGAGAGGAATGCGCACCTGGCAGGGGGAGTGTATGATATACGTAGCTGGGGCTATGAGAAAAATCGCGCATGAACAAGATTTGGGCCAAAATGGTCAACGCAATCAAGACTAATAGTATAGTATAGTATCTTCGGCAATAAAGAATAGGCCTGGATAGGCCTGTCGCCGATTCTTGTACTTTTCTTGACTAGACTGGCCTTTTAATCAAATCTTTTCAACTGACGGTAGATTTAATATCTCTTCTAGATATCAGTTGTTACGTAGGGTACGAGGCATTTTAAGACTAAACATTTGCTCCTGCATGGCCTTATAGAAAACTCGCATTAGCGACACCAAGATTAACGGAAAACGGGTATTATCACAACAAGGATTAATTGAGCAAAAAAGTAACGCAAACAAGATTAATAGATAAAAAATTAGAATGCATAATTCTAATAAAAAAATTCTAAATTTACAAGCTAATTTCCAATTTGAAAGAGCGTTTGTCATATTCATTAATAAAATCGGTATTTAAATTTTATGGTGAGGGAAATAAAGGTATATAAATTTTATGTTCCGAGAACGGAAGTATGCAAAAGACGTAATTATTGTTTAAAATTTACATCGGACTGAAGCTCAAACAATTACATATATCTGCCAGCATCCATTTTTTTGCAATTTTCTCATTTATGAAAAAATGCACTATTGTGCTCGCCATGTCCGTCTGCATGTCTGTCTGTCTGTCTGTCTGTCCGTCCGTGACCTAAAGTTTTCGTCGACGAGAAAATGCGCTCTCTGTCACTCACTGCAGTGAGTACTGAGTTATATTTTTTCGCTTATAGTAGGTTTGTTTTGTTGTAGAAGTTACAGAAACTTTCCTGGACGACTGTCATAATACATATGTTTATATTGCCACATTCCTAACCGTTCGACTCAATCAAATAACAGACTGGAAAGTCAATAGTAGTAATAATAATTTCAGTTTCATGAATGCCATTTCATCGCCATTCAACGTTAAAATTCCGATACTATTCTCACTACATTGTGAGCGTAAATTTTATTTTTAAATTAAACCAAATCGAACTTTTCCCCAATTTTATTAGGAATAACTTCAAAAAGATGCCATAATTCGAAAAACAATAGTTAAACAATATTTACTTCTCAATTTCTCCCTCATTCAGAAAAATTTACTGCAGTCCATTATGGTTTCAATTAAATAGTCATCATGCAGAACTTGGTTTTACAGCATTCCGTAACAGTTGAAACGTCGTGCTTCAGACTATATACACCTAGGCCTACATATGACCGCACTATTCTGCCAAGCACGAGTGAGCCGAAGACAAATACTACCTGTGTTGGCTCTAGCGATTGAGTAACTTCGACTTTAAGAGTAAACTATTAATCCGAGCCACTGCCACAGACTCTACATAACATCATCCCACTTAATGGGATCCGGTGTGCGGATCCCATTAATTTTATTTTTTTACCGTCTTGCGGGCGGTTGATCGATATTGCGGTGTTTGCCGATGCAATCATTCCAAGTTGTGTGTCATAGCTCAGTGCGGGGAATGAATGCATGTTTGCTTCACACAAATAATTTTACGTGTTCAATTTCCGAGTAATCGTCATAAGTGTTATAAATTTTTATTTGCTTACAAATGAAGGCTCAAAATGTGCCCAGCATACTCCAAGTTCGACATTTTTTGCTCGTGGTATAAACAGAACAATTGTTTATTTCTCAAACGGAAATTTCATCGTCATTACCTTTTTTAAAATTCGGAACGTAAAAACAATGTCAGCGTTACCTATATAGCTTTCACGCAGCCATTGAGTTCTGCAAGATGTAAACGTTGCAGCTTTAATCCGCGCGTGCACAAGATTATTGAAGAAATATCATTTACTCTCAGTAGCTACTTAATTGGATGAAAATGTCGATTAGAATCCTCTTGACAGCTTGAGTTCAAAATGATACAAAAATATTTCCAAGCGGACGCAAGTCCTCTACAGTCATCGCAGAGTTTTAAAGGCTACAACTGTGCGGGATCTGGTCGAGCCAACCGAGAAAGTCAGCGAACGAATTCCTTGGATTTCACCGGAATCTCCAAACCTGTCAAACCCACCCTGGAGTCTCGTTGGAACGCTCGAAGCTACACAAACTAATGTAATTAATTTCCAATTATACGTTCACTGCAAATTAATCCTAGTGAGTCATAATTAAGTGTCAAAGGAACGGAAAAGGCTTACTGGTTCAAATCAGTAAAACATTCAGTATGAAAAGGTAATCTTTTACACTGCTCTTTTCTACGCCTTCTGGGTCAAGTCATGTTGAAAAGAAGACTGGCACGGGTCAATAAAATTATTAATTCTACTCCATGCTTCTACCTGATTACAACACGTGTGATGCGTGCAATAAATCTTTGAATTATTTGCCAATCTTTGAATTGTTTACCAATTTGCCTACAAATTGACAGTTTGTTTTTGTATGTTGTTCAAAGTGTTGCTTTTCTAAATTATTCACGAGTCACAATGAGAACAGTACAGAGATCCTAATGGAGTAGAATACAAGGATTATTAATGCTTGTTCAAGGTAAAAGCAGGCAACGTTCGTCGGCCAGCTACAGCGCTCTCTCACCATCGTCTACTGGCCAAGTCTCTTTAAGCGCGTCGGTGGCCGCCCGTCCATAGCGCCGTAGTCTGTCTGTTCTCCCGCGACCGCTTCTCTGTAGACTCCCGTTGTCGTCGCGACAAAAATATTGTGGCCCGAAGAATCTTGAATAATTTATTTTGAGTAACAAGATACGCACAAAATATGCACAACAATTTTCACTAATATTTCACGGATTCATTAGCGCATCAGATAAAAAGAGTGATTGATAAAATGCCTTGCATGAGCAAAGCCCTCTAAACTTTCTGAATGAAGTCTATAAGTTGAACTTCAATTTATGAATTTTTTCACTTAAATTGCATTCGTCCTTTGTTACTAGCCTATCACATAAATTGTTAGAGATTATCGAAAAGCTCCATCTAATTAGCGAGCAAAAATGAAGGTTATCTCCGAAAGCTTCCTCTTCTTACTTTTTACTTTCATTTATCACGTGTGTCGTTCCTCCCGTCACCATTTCTCCCCGTTTTCGTCCATGCTCGTAAATTTACAGGTTTTACGGCTGCACTTTCTTGTTTTGCGGATCCTCATCTCCCCTTGAGAGAGAGTTTACTTAAGAGGGACCAATGTGCAGCGCGCCACTCGAGAGTGAATCCAGGGACGATACACGCACGCAAACATCCGCTTGTTAAGCCCTACCAATTTACCTGGATAAACATAGCCAGAATTCCCGAGCTGCTTCCAACACTACCCGCTGTCGTGTTGACGCTCTCGGCGATATAGCGAAAAACGACGTTCTAACTTCCTGACTCCGCACACACGTAGAAATACGACATCAACACCAAGATTTTTGATACACTTGAATTTCATCCAGAGAAAACAATGAATAAGCGGATAAAATTTCGTCACTTTATGAAATTTAAGTCTATTATGGCACTATTTCGTATTTCTAAACTACCGCCAACGAATTTTTTTGGCAGTAAATGGCTGAGTAAATGTGAAGTGTATGTGCTATAAAATGATTTACATAGCTGGCATTAGAAATTTTGCGGTTTGAATTTACGCACTGACAATATTTAATTAGTCATAATGAGCGCAGTTTCATTTAAGTTTGCAAGTTTTTTACAGAATTGATTCTACGAGTGTGTGGAAAATCTTCAGGAATAAAAATGTCTTTTGTTTCGTATAATTGTCTAGTCCTACATAGGGGGAAGAGTTAGTTCGTTGTTGCTACCCTGCCAGGAATGTTTATGATGATTTACGAACATAAACTCTGAAGCTAATCTTTTAAGAGCTAATTAAGTTTATGATTTTCAATTCTTTTTATTGAATGGGAATATTATATAAATATTCTCCTGTAACTCAAATCATCAAATGTATGTCATCGTGGATCTCAAATCATCATATTAATATCATCTTAGGATTCAAATAATCAAATAAATAGCATATTGCAACCCAAAGCAAATAAATATTATCGTGGAAAATTCTTCTGTAAGCTCACTTCCTGGAGCGCTTCCGGCTTTCAAACTTTTAATATTGAGTTTAGCATAGCTTAGCAAAAGAAGAAGTCTTAGACTTCTTGCGCTAATTCCTTTAGGTTTTTCCTTAATATACTCGTGTTTTTAACGAAGGAACATTTTCTTTCATCTAAGTACATTACAAATTTAAAATCAAAAGAGGATACTTAGAACACTGAACACTAATTGGCCCTGAACGAAACTCTCTTGTATCGTGTGAGGTTAATTTTTTAAGTCTATTTTATTCACAAGTTCATACTATGCGCCTGAAAAGAGATTAAGCCATTGCAGTTTTATTTCTCATGAAACTTGGAGGATTTCTTATCATTTATCTAACAACCATATATATAATTAAGTGTCCTAAGTTTGGTAAGGCATTTATCAATTTTTGCTCTAAACGGTGTTTTTGTTGGACCGACAAATTCACTAACTATAATATGATATATTCTATTATATCATATTATTCCAAATAATTCTGTTCTAACTATAATATGCTATATATGAAATTACTGAAAAAATATTGCACTGAGGTGGGATTTGGTGAGCGTTTCCATTGTATAAACATTTATATCCGTGATATGTATTCAAGCTGGCTCACAATAACTGATTTGCAACATCTTTCTAAACGGTGTTAGCCTGCGACTAATTATGTCAGTTGTTAATGCTGAAGAGCTTGCCTTTGTCCTCTTTCTGCCCCAATGAATTTATCGATAACAAGACATCTGCTGGCTTAGAATTTCTATTTAAAACTGATCTAAGAGAGCAGCCAATTTCAACTGCTCAAGATCGGAACGGATAAAACCATGCAACATAAATGATAAATGCTTTGGTTTAAGACGCTCGAAAATTATTATTTAGCCTGTAAAATTAGATGCAATAATAAGTTTGTAGCATAATGACATTTACTGACAATATATATGGTTTCTTACAGGTTCCAGAACAAGATCAGTTGTATGGGACGGATTTCGAAAGCCACTTTCCACTATCAAGCACGGCAGTTCACGATAGTGTGGTTGCTTCACAAAACTTCAATATGAACAATTCTACTTCGCAGCACGATAATAAGGTTGAGAGCTCCCAGAATTCCAATACAAATCCAAATAATTTTAAACGTCATCAGGATCAAGAAATCAAATTAGCCAAGGTTAACCAGGCAGCAGAACTTTTTCGCAGAAGAAGAAGCCACCAAGAGTACATAAGATCGAATGAAGGAAATTCTGTTGATAAAAATGAATTAGCATCAGATATAGATCTTGAGGGCAGCGATCTTAAAAGACACTTTTTCCTGTCTAATAGTAATGCTTCTGCTGCCCAAAGCACTAGCTACACCAAAAAAGATGTGTTGAAACTGCTGACAACATCTAGCTTAAAATTTTTGGACCGAATGACGTTCAGTTCCGACCAGAGAACTGCTATATTGAGTCAACAAAAAGAAGGAAGGAGAAAATTATCTGTGTCGTTTCAAAAAAGGAAGAATTTCAAAACCAGAAATTCAATGCAAAATAACAGCTCTTCGTTAGTTAGAAATGCAAAATTGCAAGCTAGCTACAACGCCCATATCAACAGCAGTAGGACATACCTTGGCATGAACCGAACTTCGCTTGATAATGATAGTGATTCTTACGATAAAACCAGGGGCCCCTACAGTAGCAGCTTACTTGCACCCGACAGCGGTGGTGCTAACATTTCAGATGAACAGGTCTTCAATGGCGCGCGGCAGTCTACGGCTGGTCTGCAAGTTGAACGAATTGTTTCTGCCGTTCATTCTGCTTCTCGTCGTCCTCTCTCTCCAAAGCTATTAAGTCATGAGGGGAGATCGCACGGGGAAGAAAGAAGCTTTCTTCACAACTCCATGAGCTTTGCAAACCCTTTAGTGGGATCCAGGCGGCCGGACACAACTGCCTTTTTCGATCTTTGGTCGAGCATTATATTTCTTCCTCATACTTTGCATCCCACTGAAAAATACTCGGAGTTTTCCAATAGGTCATTAGGTGAACTCGCTGTCAGATATGAATCTCACAAGCCTCTTCCGTTTCCTTACCATTCTTCTTCGTCAACAATTTACCATCTGGCAAAGAGATGGTCTAGACAGACGTTTCTCGTGAACTCCGTTGAAGGCTCGCGTAACGGTCTCTTACCATTCCAACGAACCAATCACAAAGCCTCGCCTAAACTCCGGAAATCTCAAATTAAATATCTTGATTCGAAAAAATCAACAAGAAATGCAAGTGCAAAATCCTATAATTATGAAATGATCCGTCCGGAAGCAGGACGGAAATTTACTAAACTAAACGTGAAATTACGGGACATCAAAGCAAAATCACTTAGAAATACGATAATAGAATCTTCTGATGCAAAACAATCTATCCTGAGAGCAAAGAGGAAACCCTCAAAGTCTGAATTGAAACTCTCCCAAAATATACGACACATTGAAATTAGTCAAAACTCCAATTCAGTTTCTAGATCCTCACGACATGCGGAACCAATAGACGATAGAGGAAAACTATCAAATCTTGCCGCCGCAAGCACAGCTAAGCCTCAGGAGGAGCCACATGCGGATGGGGCGACCGCGAGAGGTGGTCGCGTGGCGGCAAGTTCTTGCACCGGGCAACACGTAGTCGCCGTCACGCCGCTGGCCGGCCAAGTGGCCAGGGCAGCACGCGCGCTGCTGCAGCACTTCAGGTGGAAGACCGTACGCATCTTAACTGTTGGTGAGGCTTGTAATCTTCATACTTTTGGGGTAAATACAATTTTTAACTGATAGATTCTCTTCTTACTTTTCGTTTGTACTAAAAAACACTTGTTGCTTTGATAATCCATTCCATTTCCTCTTGTTGGAGGAAATTTAATATATGTGTGGAGTTTTTGGCATGATGTCTTACGTGTTTCTTATCCATTTAAATAGCTGAAGTAGAAATTGTTGAGGTCAGTTTTAGTTTTTTAGTCTCGAACCCATGTCTTGGAAGCTCGTCGTATATAAGAGAACAATTGCTAGAGTTTGAAACAAGAACCAACACCAGGGGCTACGGCTATAAACTAAAAAAACTGTGTTGCAACTCATTCACTCGACAACACTGCTTCTCGTTTTGAGTTACCGGCAAATGTGGAACAGCCTCCCTGATTACATCGTTGGCGCTCCGAGTATGAACGCGTTCAAGAACAGACTAAACAAAGCTAAGGAGAAATATATGTTCAGACTTGAAATGTTTAGCACCACATCGAACATGGTGGAAGTCTAGTAGGTATCTCAAAATATCATCTTTTTCGAAATTTGCGGTTCAAATGCGGTGTTTTTAGATTTCCTATGAACAAGTCACGGAAATTACAAGAATCGGCGACCGGCCACCTCAGACGTATTCTTCTGCGCCGACATCACTGTGATATTTTATGATAATACGCTGATAAACTCATTGAATTGTATTGCAAGGAGTCTTGAGAGGTCATTCGATAGGGCAAAGGCGAAGAAGATCAAGTAGAGTTTTCTCATCGGTAGTCTGAAGTGTAAAAGTTCTAGTTGAATGGACGTGACTGTCTATAATATTTGAACGTTTTCAGTTTGGCCGTTGGTAGAATGACAGTTGACCTCTATTAAAGCCATGCACTAGAGCTAGTGGGCGAAGAATAATTAACGGAGTTTGGATGTCGGAGAGAATTGCTATTGAAATATCCTGCTTCAGTATGTCATCGAATTCTTGTTCGTTTTGCAATTGAGTAAATAAAATGAACGATTATTGCTTAATCGCGTTGTTTTTGTGAGTAATGGATATATGTGTAGGTGTTTTATAACACAAAAGATGTTTCAAATCTTTTTAGTGCACCGCAACTTAACACAATTCTTTTTATCCCACCGTAGTGTTAATGTCAAGAGCACAATTTAATTCAGCCNCAACTTACCACAATTCTTTTTATCCCACCGTAGTGTTCCTGTCAAGAGCACAATTTAATTCGACTTACTACCACGAAAATGACAACATTCATGCTCACTTGCTGTATTTACCACAATGTAACATAACAATATTTGCGCAAAGTAGCCTGCCACAAACAGGCGTTATGATATTCACACTTAAAAAATGGTAGCCGTGTCATAGCGTGGTTCTATCACTACTTATGATATAATGACCATGACCAACAGACGCTGTGCGGCTCTATGGCACGAGCTACAATGATACCTTGTTTTTATCACTAATAATAATATGATGCCCAACAGACGCTGTGTGGTACTATGACACGAGCTACAATAATACCTTGTTTTTATCACTAATAATAATATGATGCCCAACAGACGCTGTGTGTTTCTATGACACGAGCTACAATGTTTACTTGTTTTTATCACTAATAATAATATGATGTAGAAGCGCTGGTCACATGGATACCTTATTTTCATCACTACTAATAATATGATGCCCAACAGACGCTGTGTGGTACTATGGCACGAGCTACAATAATAACTTGTTTCTATCACTAATAATAGTATGATGCCCAACAGACGCTGTGTACTGGCGAGGGTTGTCACAACACATCGACATCGAGCTGAGGGCTCACCACCACACAGTACCCGCCACCCTCGTCTTGCCCTCGCACGCGTCTGCTGCGGCCCTCTCGGTGCTGCTCAAGCAAATCTTCAGCAACACCAAAGGTGAGAAATTATAAGAAAAAATTATTAACACTGTTATGCATTATCTCTTACACGGAAATTTTATTTATTTCATTTTAGGATATCGTACCCTTTCTATGCAATGGACGGGCTTCAACATAAGTGTATATGTTCGGCAACTTATGTCTGGTCGGTAAAAGTTATGTGTTTGTTCAAAAGTGTTTACATTTTCATCTAAATTTGTTCGTAAATGTTGAAAAAAATAGTTAATATATTAAATTTTTCATACTGTATTCCATTAATGATTGTCTCCTGAACCATGCAAAAATCATTCCGTCATAACAAAAATTAGTAATTTAAAGATCAAACCGTTTTTGCGTTACGAATGCTTCAGTTGGGAGGCCGAGCGCTCTTTTATAGTTGTGAAAACATGATCTTCCCTGCACTGGATCCACTTGCAATGTTTTGAGCCACTCAAGCTGTGCCTTTCTGTGCAAACAATAACAAGAAGTTATGGTTGCGTCCGTCTTTAATGGCGGGATTTGAAGTCATTTGATTTCCCTCGAGACGCTCATGCCTCACAAGGCTCTGCGTGCATGGAAACAGACAAGGCTTTGCGTGGAAACTTCACTTCACATAACTCTATTATTCTGTACTCAATTATTCTACGCTGATTGACCCAGTCATATCATCTGTTGCTTTTCATTATCTCGTGTTGCTACTTCTGCACCTTTTGTGAAATTTATACTCACGAATAGAACTCCGAGATAAATAGTTCATTTACACTAAGCTATACGAGTATTATAGCTTCTATTTACGTGTAACTATAATGATGATCCATGAGACAACCATGTACTCAGACACTGAAGAACGACCAATTTGATTGTCTTTTTTAATGTCTTCTTTCATTAAAAACTCGTTGCAGTAACGCCAAGCCATTCACAAATCTATAATTGATGCAACAGAGACGAAAATATTACAATGTCAGTCATTTTCACGTGTTTCTTTAACTAATTTTATTAAGCACATTTCAGTGAAAGAAGACAAAAAATAAATTGTTATTGATTCAGAGTTATTTATGCCGCTGAATTTAAGGGATCTAAATTTGCTGTAGGCTTCTGAAGCCTTAATGAGAACCTGTAATTATGCAGTTCTATCCAAACTAATGAAAACTTCAACGAAATTCATTAGTATCGCCGTATTTATTTTTTCAACTTTAATATTATTATGGTCAAAACTTGTACCAGTGCGCTTGCTGCTGTCTGCACCTTTAAAACGCAAACATATGAGGTATCAAAGCTCATTCCTGATGTTTCTATTTACTGATTGTTTACAATCTGAATGTTCCTTGTTTCAGAAAAATTACAAGTTTCTCACAAAATGGCACTGCGCAGAAATCTATCATTTTAATCTGCATGGAGCCTCTAACTCAATGACCTCGAACTTAATATACTAGTACGAATTCTTGTGTAGTAATAAATACATCAGGTATGCACTCTGATACATCAAATTTTCGTTAAATGCGCGTAAAATGCAAGCAAGTTATCTGTAAGGTCCCCTTTAATGGGAGAATTTCATTCCAGCATTTATTCAATTTGTATGTATTAAATATTTACAGAACCTATTCGATACCGGTAATAATTATGATTAGTGGATAATTATGGAAATTATTCTTTAACTTCTTTAACGCCTCTTGTTTAAAGTTAAACCCATGAACCCGTGAGCAGCCCGCAGGTTATTTATCAGCCAACACCGTAACTGATAGCTCTTTTTAAATAGACTTTGAAACCCCAACTATTGGTTTGGCGAGTCTTGTAGAGCCGACGCGACTGCCTTTATGCTTCATTTTAATGGTTTTAACGTAAAGGTTCTAACTTTTATGGCTAAAGTTTGGCAGAAGTGTTGTTTTTTGTTTGAAGTGAAAGCCGAACTTAGAAGCCTTGTTACACTTGCGCGCTAGGTTCAAACTTTCGAAAGTCATTCCGAGATGGAAATTTGTTTAACGCCAGTTTATGTCATCCATGAAATCTGATGAAGCAACGTATAAAGATGTAATATTGACTTATTTATATGAGCAGTATTCAAGTTGAAGGTCTACCTGCATATTGAAATATTTACAAGATGGTCGCAAAATTTTCGCTTTCGGATAAGACATTGTCGCTCATTATTTTAGGCTACACATCAACACTCGTATTTTTCACGTAGGCTACTCCTTACCATCCTCTTCCAGTTTGAAATTAACCTTTTTCAAATTTCTTATTGTAGAATGATTTATTTTGAAGGAGTCACTCTACATTAAGCTCGACTTGACAAAATCATAATGAATGTTCTAAACATGCTTACTTAGATAGTAATTTGCGTAATTTACTTGAACGATCTGTCACGATTACAGTTAAATAGAGTTCGCGGCACGCAATCCGTGCAATAACGGCTGCGTGTGAGGCTTCGGTTTTAAGCAGTAGCGTTAGGATCTTCTTTAGGCCCGTGAGCTTTAAGGACGCCATTTTGACCTGACAATTTGCCACCATGGCTCCTGAAGAGGGTCTCGTGTGACTGCGATTATCGTTCGTTCTTGTCCCTCGAGATATCGTAAGCTGACGCGGCGACCCTCGTCGATGACTCCTCGGCGCATGGCGCTCGTACCCGCAGACTTTAGGACATGCATAAAAATAGGTAAATATGCTTTGAGAAACTGGATATGATGTTAACGTCCAGAAACAACTTTGATGAAAGTTCCCGGCAGGCAATTAATTTTCTTGAAGAGGTCGTGCAAATCATGTTTCTGCATAAGCGTTTGAGTTGGAGGGTTGTGATGCCTGTGTACCAGGTGCATTAGGTTTAATTTTTTAGTATGCACTGTAATTATCTGATGGTTTTGGGTGGGATTTTCATCTTTAATATGGGTGAGATTTTCATTGGGTGGAGTTGGGTCGCCATGATTGCATGGGTGGATAAGTTTAATGTTGTTGTTTACGAAGTCTTGCATTATGCGGATGTGATCGCTGTCAACGCCTGCGTTGTCCTTATGATTCTTAATGAGTTTGTGCTGCCAGTGTGTGCGGAAGATATAGTTCTTTTTATTCTGGTGTGTCTTTTTGTGTGTTGTTGCATTGAGGTTTGGGATGGTTTGTTTGGTGATGGATTCTATCATGAGTTTAATGGAAGACCTGAATTTATTGGGATCGGTTTATGATTCTAAAGTGCTAATGAGGCGTTTGTGTGGTGTTTTATTTCAATGGCAGCACCGAAGTAAATTGTGTCGTCGTTATTGCAACTATGAAAGTTGCAGTCCTTCCTGTCAAACGAAGCTGGCGACGTGTATTTCCAATATTATTGTTGTAATTTCGATTTGTGTGGTGTTGGTTAGAGTGAGGCTTTGTTAGGGACATTGTTTTGTAGTATTGCATGTTTAGCTTAGCTATTTCAGCGTATGCTTGGTAAGTCTTCTAATTTTTTTATCAAGTCTTTCGTTTGTCTATGATGGCTTGTTTCCTGCAAGGGCAATGAAAAAAAAGTGCCGTGTATTCATGATGGCAGTTCTGGCATTTTTGTGTGGTGATGCATCCAGAGCAGAAGTGTGTGGCAACGGTGCATAAGTGGGTAAGGGCAGTCTTCAAATTTATAGTACTTGTAGTGGATGTGAACGAGAGTTCAATTATTCATGTTCACAAGAAATCGTCGTTGAGGAATTGTGTGCTATGTTAGTCTCGGTCGTGATTATTTTAATAACGTGAGTATATTCATAGATCTTAATTACGTTTTAATAAAGAATCCAGATACGCAGTCTTGTAATTTTGTCTTTGATATCTGCCAAAGTCTTTCTGCCCAAGTCTTTGTCTAGTAGGCGTACTAAAATGGTGAGTTTGGTGCGGAGGTCATTTGAGATAATTGGTTGCAAGTTAATTTTGCCGAATAGTTCGGTAGCTTAATAGATGTCAATTTATCGATGACGAAGGCCTTGTATGTTACTGCGTAGAAACCAGTTGCGGCGTCGATAATTCTGATGAGTAGAGCGTAGTTGTTACGGAAAGTGGTCTGAGGTATTGCTGATCGGTCAGCAGGGAGTAGATTGGGTAGATTTTCTGTAGATTGATTTTATATGTTCGTGGTCTCGAGTGGTCAGGTTCACTTACTTTCATAAATATGAAGGATAGAGATGACTTGAATGGGATAAAAGTATAATAGACAAGGTTGGAAAGAGAGGTTAGATCACCTAGCTTTCTGGTGCTGGCCAGTCGGGTTCGGGGCTGGTGGTGGAAGGGAAGGAAGGGAGCAAAAACACCTGATATGTGGGTGTAGTGCGGACACATATACAGATGAGTTTTAGAATCAAAGGCACGTAAAAAAATGAGTCACATATTCACAGTGACACGCACTTACTTCTGAGAGGCTACTTTCCGAGAGGCTTAAAAGATTATAGAACACAAATGAACAGAACAACAATATTAGTCAGGAGGAGTAAGGCGTACAAGCTATAGGGTACGCATCAGCCGCACGAGACTTCGGGTGACTAAAATAGGCAACTGAAATTAATTAATTTTTATTCTTAAAGAATTTTAGAGTATGATTTGCTAGCGTGTGGAATAAATTAGCTCATGCATAAAAGTTGAGGAGAACTCAAACTCAACCCGATAAACAGTTTATTCATCCACCCCACACTCCCTCGTGGATTTAAATTTCGGCTTTCGCCATATCCAACTGTCGCTTCGATTACCTTAGAACGAAAAGAAGCATCTGGTAAGAAACAATAACCTACGTTTGCATTGGTTTAGCCCCCAGTTGATTTTGCCATAGTGTTAAAAGGTAACGATTTTAACTCTAGCGTTATGCTATCAAGTACGAACCATTTAGTTCGGATAATATTCTTTACGAATGTAAGTCATCGGATCGTATTGAAATATCTCTATAAATAATTTCTCTATAATTTCTACATAAATAATCTCTATAATTTCTACAGTGAAGAAAATTTTTAAAGAAAAGAATTCCAGAATGTCAAAGAATCGTTTATCCAACTCACGGCTTGATTATTCCATGCAACTTTTCACAGGCGCGGCAACGAACTGTAGAAAAGGTAAAGCATTGGTACAGTGGACATTCAAGCACTACAATCTTATTGTTCTATTGCTTGTAACCAAAAGTACGTCGACAATGTATGTTCATTAAAAACATTCAAGTTGCGTGAGGATCATTTGCAGTTGATAAACAATATGCGGAATTTATCGATTACTGACTTGTATTGATCTTCAAATCTGTGCCTATTAACTGTATGAGCTTCTTTTATCTCCCAACAGCGCTTCTGGTTGTGATGAGCGCAAGTCATCCATTGCTCCCGACCCTCCTCAAGGCCGCTCATAATATGGAAATTTTGAAAAAGTCTGCGATTATTCTGGTGGATCCTTTTTACGAGCCGATGTCAATCGAAGTCTCTAACGCGACGGCACCACGGCTTTCCATGGCATCAGACCAAGTTTTGGACACATCACAGGACGAGAGCTGCCTGACTTTCGCTCCTCTGCCGGTGTTTGAAAGATTAGGGTTAGAAGCTTCTAGAGCCCTCATGGTCATGGCTCCGATCTCCAGAGGCTTGAGTTCACCAGAGCCTTCCCTGCTGGACAAGCGACAAACAAACCCTGAGGTCAGTCAAGCGTCTCCAGCGCCTGAAAATATTTACCACAAGAGAAGAAAAAGGAGTCTGCATCACATGCCGTCCCACGCACAGAGCTCTAGCGCTTTACCATCTTTGTTATCCAAGCCACGAAGCAACCGCATGACAAAACGTAATGTAGATGCACACGAAAATGATTTTCTGAAGATGGAAGCAATTCAACATGATCCAAGGGACATCAGTTCGAGTCCATTGTCGACAACACAGGTGTGGATTTTTTAAGTCATATTGCCCATATTCTCTAAGTAAAATTCTACATTCATATTAAGCACCGCTTTGAATGCAGATATAATTCTAAACGATACATACGTCAGTTTCTTGAATTAAAATTAATTATACTCTTAAAACTTACTTTCTTCAATTACGAACGAAGGCATTCAGTTTGAATTTATGATATTTCAATCGAATTGAGCGTACTAAATTGAAATTCATTGCTCGAGTCGATAGAAGCACGAAGTTTTAAAGAAACTTCACCAAGTTTGACATAATAGCATGCCATTTCAAACACAGAGGAACAAACTATTATTAATTATCACGTGGCAATTTTTACTCGCTTAATGGTAACTTTGAATGTATTTGCATACCTTTATAAATCAAGTAGTCTAGTCTAAAACTTTATTTTATCTCTCCCTTACTCATTGTATGTATATTTATAGGCTCAGCCTCATACGCAAAAGATCGCAGAAGAAGCGCTAACAAGCAGCGACGATCGCATAAACCGAGCTAAAAAGTCGTTCAAAAGAGGGCCAAAAATTGACGAGAAAACTCAACCTTCGCCAATTCTGAGTAATTATTCCGCCGAGAGATACCGCCTCTACTTCGAGCTCAAAGACTTTGAAATGAGCTCCAAACACCGGCAATTTGAGGAGCGTCTTGAGAACCTCATAACAGAACAGCTGGAGGCCAACCGCCTCTTGACCACAGCCACTGAGAACCACCATCTGTCACCGGAACAAACCACCTTACAGCACAGCACCAGCTTCAGAGGGATGCTCAGTGGCGCTCTGGTTTACGCCTCTGGCGTTAGAAAGTTCGATTTCCTGCTGCTTGATTGGAGACCAAACATGAAGCACTTCGTGGCAGTTAGACGAACTGAAGACACTTTCTATAAAAGAGTCGAGGCAAGTATTTACTTCTCACACGTTTTATTTTTATATTTTTTTAAATATAGAACCCTCGTTTGTTAGTCAAGTCACATTAGGTCATGTTCATAAGCTCATGTTAAATATTGATTCACTTTAAAATTTACAAGCTTTTTCTCCCAAATCCATTTACTTTAGCAATACACGTGGTTCACAGATTATTTTATGTAATACAAAGTTATTGTAAATAGGATATTTCAATGCAGTTCATTCAAACCTTCCTGTGGTGTTGCAGTGGACGAATGTCGGTGACATACACGAAACATCTCCAACGAGCTCTCCTTTTGTTCCCGTCAACGTCAGTGAAAGCCATAGCGATGGCTCGTCTATTTCGAGTGCCACTCACAAAAATCGCGAGTTTGAACTCGAGAGAAACTCCAGCTTTCTGAATGTCACCAGCCCCAGCGAACGAAAAATTTCTGCCCCTCTGGACGCTTTAGAAGAGGTAGCGAAGGATCGCAACACCGATCATCGAGAGCTCGGAACAGAAGCGATTGACATGACCCCTGGAACGGAAAAAGGCCGGAGCCACGGTTCCCCTGAAAATGAATTTACTGATACTAGCGCGATGGCCGTCATAGTAGCTTCTGCCGTTGACTGGGCTTATGACCGGGAGATTCTTCGTGACCGTGATTGTGAATTTCAAACAGCTGGTTGCGGTGACCTGGAAGACCATGGTGAGTCTCACAATTTTCTTTGTCTTCCTTATTCCCCAAATAGTGTATTGAAGGTAAGACTCATGAAATTGATTTGTCAGCTTCAATTTATCATAAGGGCCAATTTATTTTGACATCGTTTTTTAGTGGATGAAACTGAAGCCTGCGTCGCTGTGTTATAAATTTATGTAATTTTACCCCCCAAAAAATTAATCTTTCAACCTTGACTAAATTACATTTCAACTAACAACTGCAAACTTTTCATCGACTCAGCAAGTCATAGTAAAATCTCATAATTTTTTTAGTATTGCTCTTGCATAGCACGTAAGCCATGCCTCTGGTATTTCTCCTCCTTTTGCTAGGCCACCTGCTTTTGCCAAAGGTAAACAGAGAATCGAATCCGAGAGCTTTTAATACAAAAACCATTGCAGTCATGGCACGTATACTTCAGTGATGAAAATAAATCCTATGCTCACTGCCCTATCGGTAGGATGGATGTGCTTCCTACAGAATTTGTTCGAAGTATCGATATCGACTGAACCATGCGGTCATGTCCATGTCTATATTACATCTTCCCTGTACCTTCTTTCCTGGGCATTCGTACTGAATGCCGCGGATACATTTTGGATGATAATAGCTGCAGATATTTTTTTCTTTACATATGGCAAAGAGAAACCGAGGTAACATTAATTCCTCATTACTTACCATAAGATTTTTTCGTAGAAACTGGCAATATTTGTTTAATCCCCAATAATGACGTTCTCGTTATTATACGCCGAAAATATAATTCTCAAATGAGTTCCCCTAGTTTGAATGTATGAAAGCACCTTAAATTTGAGTGTTTCCAAATTTTGCTCTGGTAACCCCCAAAATGACCGAAATAAACTAAATCTAGAATAAAATTGACTTTAAAAATTATTTACTTCAGTCTTAAATATGACGCAGCATTAGTTATAAAAGGTAAAAATAAACAGCAAAATATTTTCATGACAAGTTAACAATGACAAATCATTTCACCAACGCGAAACGTTCATTTAATTAAAACGTTCATTTTTTATTTAATTTAAAACGTTCTCATTTGTAGATTAATTCCTCCTGTCGAACATATATGCGCTACTTTTCTGGACTTAACAATTACAATAATCCTAAAATAAAATGTAATAACATTTTATATAATATAGGTGTGATGATATTTTAATCCACATGTTGTCTTGAATACATGGCGAATTTCTAGAATTATGCGCTTGGAAAAACATACTCTTTCATAGTTCTGTTTTCCCAAAAATCCTAAATAAATTCGCACCCATTATTATGCCCTCTTACGCATTATACACGAATAATTTCTTGCTGTGAATCGCACAGCCACCTTCAAATTCGTGACTTTATATTATCGTTTTAGTTTATATTACCGTTGGCATCATACTACATATATATTATATATGTAGTGTACATATATATTACCGTTGGCATCACACTACATTCTTTTCATATTTCGAATCATAAATTTTGCTCGAGTAATATCAGTGAGCAGTCAGTCATCAGAGTCTTGAATCTTGTTCCCCACTCTAATACTTGTGACAAATTGAGCGCTGCACTCGCTCTATTTCATCAGTATTCCAGCCTGTAGCTGGCGCAAGACGTAAACGTCGGTCAGTCGAGCCAAGGAATTTAGCGTCATACAAATGGTCTTGACGGATGAACTATGCTGGCATTTACATTGCTAAAGATTTAAGGAAAATAACCATTTTTCCAAGTTCTTGACAGAAAATTTTGAAATCAACTTGGCCAAATGGATAATGTTGAAATGGTTTTTATTTAAACTAACTTTACGGTGTCATTTGTCACATGTCCCAAATAACAAAAAGCAAGTTTTGTGAAGCATGTTAGTAGTATCGTTCCATTTTAAATTTTCCAATGAGAGGGTGTGTCTTGCCCCCCATCAAATCTAAATGTGAAAGAGATTATCTCAACCCATTAGATCTTGCGATGAGAATGTGTCTCACCCTTGAATCTTGCGATGAGAATGTGTTTCACCCTTAGATCTTGCGATGAGAATGTGTCTCGCCCTTAGATCTTGCGATGAGAATGTGTTGCACCCTTAGATCTTGCGATGAGAATGTGTCTCACCCTTAGATCTTGCGGTGAGAAAGTGTCTCGCTCTTAGATCTTGTTGTGAAAAAGAGTGTTTTTGGTCTATTGTATCTTGCCGTGAAGGTGAGCGTCCAGACCTGTTGGATCGCGTTATGAAAGAGAGTGGGTTTTGCTCAATTAAATTTTGCTCGAACTCTTCCAACAGCCAAGCCGGTTGGAAAAAGCCTACTCGATCGCTCCTCACGAGCGGCGTCATAAGCCGACAAAATTGCTCAGGCAAAGCTCATTTGGACAATTTTGTTGCATGAATTTTTACCGCAGGCGTGGAAGAGACTTTAATGAGTTTGTGAACCCGTAATGAGGAACATTCCTGCAACTAAGTGGGTTGCGCTTGTGCCTTAATTCAATGAGTGTTTTTTCGGACGTAATCATTCATTCGTTATCAGGTAAATGGATTTAATTTGTTCAAAAAACAGGATATTGTGCAAAACTATGTTCATCAGAACGTTGTGCAGCAATGCTTCCGTAAAATAAATACAAGTTATCATGTTTTCTTGTTTAAATTAAGAATTCTGACAATCGATGTGTTTGTCAGCCCTACTTTTGAGATAAAATTCCACCTGAAACATATTTAGTGCAAGTTTAATATAATCATTCTATTTGGTAAACACGTGACATGTGACTTCAGATATTTTCCGATAAATTTATGCGCCGCATCTCTCCAAATTATGAATACTATTTCGCCGCATTTTAAAATAAAGATCTTACAGTTATTGATAAGCTTTTCTAATCTTCTAAGAGTATCACTTATATTACAAATGTTGTGTTTATACATGTCACGCTATTGATTACTCGTGCTATCTCACACGGAATAATTATAATGAAGAGATCATTGAGCCAATCTGAAGTAAAAAAATATTCACTTTAGAGGCAGTTCACTTCTAGAATGAATCTCCGAATAATATGACTGCTGCAAGGAGCTTATCCATAACCGCTCCAGTCTCCCTATCCGTGACCCCGGTAGCGGCCGCTATACGAATGCAAATGTGTCTTTTATTGAGGAAATGTGTACGTTGGAGCTATCCGTCGGAGGAAATGTGTACCCTTCCTCTCGTGTCTTTTTTAGCCACTTGCAACGTGTCCTCGAAGTTCGATCGGAACGAAACGCCACGACAATCTCTTCGTTTAATAATAATAATAATAAAATGTTGACCAGTTTCCTCCCCACCTCAACCCGCCAGGCCTGGGACTCACGGGCGCGTACGTGGCCCTCATCGTGCTGACGACGGTGTTGGTGGTGTCCGCCGTGTCAACCGCCATCGTCGTCTTCGTCAGGTGAGAACTGCACGAGTGTTTTTTTTTCTTCCCTTCTTCTTATTTCCTTATTTTTTCTTAACTCTTATTTCTTTCTTCTTGCTTTCTTTTCGTACAAGCATTGGTATTAACGTTTTTCACAATGGGTTTCGACTAAAAAAATTCTAATGAACGGAAGTTCATTTTCTGTGCTTATTAAGCTTCAGATCTGTAACAGCTCCGTGAACGGAAATAATATGTGCTGGCACCTGGAGAACAAAACTGGGGTGAATAAGTTCCTCTAGCCATGTTCCTCTAGCCAATAAGTCCCTCTTTCCACGTCTCATGTGTCATCATGAGACGAGAAATAAAAATCATAAGAAGCAGGGGAGAGGTTTGCTTGGAGGATACCTTAATTTGCACAATGATGCACAAGTCATACACTTATTCTTCGTTTCATCAATTGCTTGGTCAAAAATTTCTCCTCAATCTTTTGGTCAAAAATTTCCTTGATTTGCGCGTCTGCAAGAGTTGAGTTTAATTTTAAGAACCTCGTAATCTAAGTTTAATATCAGCACTTATCGCAAGAACTAACTAGTGATTTGAATCAAATTGATCAAAATGATCGCCCGCGATCAATGACTTTAATTTAGTTTACATTTTCTTGGAGACAGTTTTAGATCACTCTGTCGGTGGAATCACAAATGAGTATTAATTCAACCTTGGAGGCTCGAATGTTACTTGGAACATTAATTCGTTATATCATCAGAGAACCTTTAAAAAATTTCTCTTGGTTTATTTTTATAGATACACCACATGAAGTGCGGAGTACTTCACAGCATTGCTTGTTGGTTGATCAATGTTTCTATGATAATTTATAAAATGCAATTTATTTTTGCAAGCGAGTTGGAAATTTTTTTTAACTTTTACAAACAAATTTTCAATTTCGAACTCATCTATTAGTCATTTCAACATATTTATTGTTGCAATGATACAAAGTTCTCCTATCACACAGCCTAGTCGTTCTATCGAGGAAATCTAGTAAAAAAAACAAAGCATCGTTGCATTTGTTATCGTGGAATGTTCATAATTGTTTATGCTACGTCTTATGTGCCCTACATAAGACTCCTCCTTTAGCGTGTGAAAAACGTAAAATTATCATTCGTTCCTTACATAAGGGGCTTCCTAAATGACTAACATGACACAATAGAAAAAAGGTAATAGTGTAAGTTATTAGATATTTTTAATTGACAATAGGAAGTGATGTTTTGGAAATTCTCATAGCTATGCTTGATATAAACTTGAAATGTGTTACTAAAACCACGAAACTTTCTAGAACTGCGTTTCCGGTTGACGAATAAACTTCAGAAATTTCTCAGTTCATCCTAGATAAAGTTCTATGCGATAACTGTAATTAACATCTCTGTGCCGCTTTCGTAGCGGCACAACATTCTGCCAACTGTCGGTTGTGCTTTTTCTTCCATCCAACGCATTACTCGAAGCTGAAGTTGTACCTGAGCTTCAGTCGTCTCATTCTTGATTGAGCCGCCTGCCTAAGCGGACGTGGTAGGGCGCAGTAACTCCGTGTTCTGGTAAGAAAAGTCCCTTGGATTCACCTCCGACGCTGCAATCCGCGATTAATCCTAACAAAGTTCCAAGTATTTGGCCTCACATCTGTCGACGGTCATGGTCGCGGGCGGGTGCGGGGAGTAACCTAAAGAACCAGCCTCGAAGATGGTGATACATCCAGCGCCGTCCTTCTCCTGGACTAAGTCGTCAAGTTGAATTTCGTCTTTCCTCTCGGCAAACCGCGTAGAAGGAAGCTGCAACTTGTGAACGTCGCATAAAATGAGTCCCGGCGTATCTACTCCCAGTACTGCGCTCCTCCGCTAGGTTACCGCAATTTTACCTGACTTTTTACCTATTCGATCATGGACCGCTTGTGACCACCTCTCAGCGGTAGAACCGGTGCCATAGGGATGGGCCCAGCTGAATTATAGTTCCGTGTTTATGCTTATTATGAACTTTACCATCTCATTCTTACTGAATGATCCTTCATGGTATGTAGATATGTTCATTTAACTATCGATCATTAAATGGCACACGTGTATTTGATTCTTACTTAGCATCCTTTTTGTATACCAAACCTTTCAATGAAATTTTATTGTTGGCTATCTAGGTCACGTGTTGTACCCGCTATCCAGCAGCATCGTCCTTAACAAAATATGTTCCAAATTCCTCCCGAAATTCTATATAATATTCATTTATATATGGCAATCAAAGTTGATTGTCTGGCATCGTGGCCGATTTATCCCCCGAGTACAGCATTCCTGCCGCTAGATATTCCACGTTCGTACACTGTTAGAAAAATTACCGTTAACGGTATTACCGGCGTTTCAGTGACCGGTCGGAACATGAAAAGAAACATCGCGTCGCCGTTTTTATTCTAATTTTACACTAGAAAACCGTAAAACATCTTATAATAACGAAGAAACCGTTTATTTTCACGGGGCGACCGGTCACTAGAACGCCGGTGGGACCGTTTGTTCACCGTTTTTTTCTAACAGTGTATCCTGTGGTCTTGATAGTCCCACGCGACGCGTAGCTGCAAGCTCAAATAACTCGAATGCTTGATGGGGCTGTATGCCTAATTGGGAACCGAGAAGTGTTATTATAGATGTGATGTTATTCGAGTATAATGAGGGACAGGTTCTAACGAGAGGGCATACAAAGCGCCCTAGTTTATCTCATCTACTGAATCGACCATGTGGGCGCTTTTCATTATCTACTACTTCACTTATCTACTCAGATAAGTCGCGTAGGCGATGAATTTACATTAAATTCATGCATATACATTTTATATTTTTGCATTCAAATGCCGTCCAATAGCTAATTTATAATCAGTATAATGTAAGCCGTATTGATTAGCGTTTTTGGGAGCAGTAAGCTTTAATTTCGAAAGCCATTCATCTTTTTATACGCGCTTTTCCTTGGGAAACGGCTACCAATTGTACAAATGCATAATATTCCCTAGCTAATGTGTAACAATAGGCACGCACTTCATTCTAAGGGGTTCCCGCCTCGACCAGAAAAGATCTGGTTACTAGAATTGTGTAAATTTAAATTACTTCCGATAGCTTTTAAAGCTTGATACGAACTGTCCAATCCACTATTTACGCTGTTCACTTCAATTGAACAAGTTCCGACGAGTTCAGCGTTAAATTCCTTTGGCAAATTAAATTTAAAATGTTATCGTTTATTGGATCATCGTATGAAGTATGACATGGCATTTGACAATTAAAGCAGAAAATCAAAGCCATTAACAATTTTCCATTCTCAGAATTATAAGTGACGTTCAAACTTTTTACTTTTTAAAATATGCAGAGAACTCCAGATACTCAAATCAAAAACACCGAAATTAGGAGCTAAGTTTCAACCAGAACCCGACAATATAATTAAGGTCTCACTGCATGCGCATAGCTGATGCGCAAAATCAGGGGCAGCTAAGGTTAAATTTTGTAGCTCATACATTGATGCGGGCTGCAAATTCTTGTTTGAACTGTAAAAACTTAAATCCCTTTAATGGCTATCTTGCTAAAACACAATGCAAAGCAATCTAATCTTAAATACAATTATCAACAAAAGTCATACATGTTATTCCCCATTCATGAAGCTTGGGCAGAAATCAAACGATAAGAAAACAATGAAAATTGGCAAGTCAATCCTCTGTTGAAAGATTTAGATTTAGTGTTTTAAATCCTTGAGTTGGAAGATTTTTTAGTTTTTAGGCATGCAGAGATTAAAGTCTTCGGTTAAGGTAGTCCTAGGTTTTCAGTTTTCATTAGGCTTCCAATCATGGATGATAATATAATATAATGGGATAGAAAAATAGAGCAAGGAAAAGCTGTTGGAAGTAAACATAAACAGAGGTGCGCATAATGAAAAAAGGCCAAGACAAGCGGATTTATTCCTAAAAATAAATTTAATTCGTATCAATCAATTGAGAGGGTTACGCAATGGACGAGTGCCTTAGGGCAGTGAATGCCATATAATTTCGGCACTAGAACAGGATGTGAAAAGGAGCGCAGGACCTATGATGTACAATCAACTACTGTACGAGTATGTTGACATCTAAAGTAATACACGGAAGGTGATATATACTGTCCCCTATGTAAAAGCAATTTAGCAATAATTTCACAATTAATAAAAGTAAATTTCATGCAGAATCAAGTCTGCATTTCAAATTAAAACAAAAGAAGCCCTTCATTAATCTCAGTAACTCGTATTATCACTGCTATTCTCGCCATGCAGAGGATAGAAAATCTTAACGCCATTCCTATTACCGACAATAGAGGCTCTGAAACTGCAATAGACCTTGATAAATTTTACTTTGCGAGCTGAGCTTAACATGTTAAAAAGAATTGGATTCAAGTATCACAGAATATCCGCGTCCAGTGAGTGAACTTAATTTGAAGAGGTTCGAGAGGTTCGAGGAGCAAGAAGCCTCGCGTCTTGGATCACATGTTGGCTCTCACGTGTCCGTTTACTGATTACCGGCACTTCGCCACGTCCGATTAATGTTAGTGCTTGCACGTGGAGGTCATTACACTTCGCCACGTCCGATTGATGCTAGTGCTTGCGCGTGAAGAGGTCATTACACTTCGCCACGTCCGATTAATGCTAGTGCTTGCGCGTGAAGAGGTCATTAAACTTCGCCACGTCCGATTGATGCTAGTGCTTGCGCGTGAAGAGGTCATTACACTTCGCCACGTCCGATTAATGCTAGAGCTCGCTCGTGAAGAGGTCATTAAACTTCGCCACGTCCGATTGATGCTAGTGCTTGCGCGTGAAGAGGTCATTACACTTCGCCACGTCCGATTGATGCTAGTGCTCGCGCGTGAAGAGGTCATTAAACTTCGCCACGTCCGATTGATGCTAGTGCTTGCGCGTGAAGAGGTCATTACACTTCGCCACGTCCGATTGATGCTAGTGCTCGCTCGTAGAAAGATTATTACACTTCGCCATGTACAATTGCAATGTTGTGCCTACAGGTAGAGGGTTTATGACTATGAAACATGTGCCCAATTCGTGCTAGTACCGATTATACGTGTTCAAGTTGATCAGTTTCGCATTTTTGATGGCGGCATTTTCACTTTAATCCACTAGCTGTAATCCACTGGTATCTACTGAGCACACGTAATTGGCTAGACGATATGAATATATTATCTTTTTCGGCCAGTGTATTTTGATTTGGCATTCTATGCGTACTCCAGCCTACAACACAAATTTGCACTTCGTTTTTTATTGCGTGACAAAATTTTATACAACTAAATCGGCACGCTGAGTCGTACCTATATGTCAGAAACGGCGTTTTCTAGCAGCTAGTCCTTTGTACTGCCGTGGGTGGCAGTACATGCGATCTTCTCCGCCCTCCACTTTACCTATACGTATTCACGTGAATGAGTCCTTGGCTCAAGAACTTTTCTAGATTTCGCTTACTTATAGACTCGAGCCGTCGTTGGTGCTGTCAATAGCAGCGTGATTGCGGCCGTTGCTGAGCTCCCTCCTCATCTCAAGGCGCCAGTCGCAGAAGGGCAGATTTGCAGGATTTTTTATTGTGAAATTCCTCTTTAATTCGCAAGCTTCGTGTCAGTCTGTCCCTCTTGCTATCTATTCACACAGATTTTCTATGTTTGCGATGTTAACTAATATGCTCATAATTTACGAAGCGGCTTCTATTATACATAATTAATTCATCCTTAAATTTCAGAATATTCAATAAGTGACTGTAAACTTATCTATAGTTAACTAAATGCTAATCGTGGGCAAGAAGAAAAGAAATCTTGGTTCAAATATAACGTTTTTAAGGCTTGCTTTGTTACGAAGTGTGGTTTGCAGCTTCTATTGCATAGCAGATTTTAGTAGATGTTCTTCTATGAATCGAATCCATAGGCCAAAGAAATTTAAGCAAAAAATTCAGTCTTCGACCAGGAACATTTTATTGATTAAAAAATTTAGTGACTTGAAACCTAGTAGCGGGACTGCTGCCCTTAAACGAGGACCTCACTTTTGCCCCAACATCTTGATGCAGTCGGCCGTCATCAGTGTGGATGGCCATTCTTAGGCCGAATGCAAAGTGGAACGGACAATGTAGGTTACAGAACTAGGATTTTCGACAAAAATTTCGGCTTCGAAACTTTGCTATGCTTACGAAATATTGTAGCACATAGAAAATTTCCAACAGATTTTGATATAGATAATGTTTAGCAATGAATTTTTAGTCTACAAATGAACATTTAGATTAAAATTAAGACATGTGGGCCGCGCAGGAAGTGGCAGAGGCAGCGGGCGTTCAGCAAAGGCCCTTACAAAATTCTACTAACCGCCATGGACGTGTCGCTTGCCTCCAAGAACGACACCGCCACCAAAAAGGTAATGATTGATTTCCATTATTAATCCACGAAGTATCATTAGTGAATCTTACTGCTAAATCTGATAATATTGTCAAATTTATTTATGATTCTGATTTTCTTCAGATGTTGGTCGACGTTTTCTAATACGAATTACCCTCCTAAAGGGTTAATCGTTTCGTTCTTTTTTCTCTGATAATTCTGCCTTGATGGTATCTCAACTCCGCTCTGTGGATCTTTTTTTCACTTTTTTCGTTCTACGTCATTCAAAAGTATTATTAGTTAAACACTGAGCTCTGCACTCTAGCTAATTACTCATAATAATTCATTAGTAATGACGTCATCAAGATTTCATTCGATCTGGAAAATAAAGAAAATTTCAGCAACAAAGCACTAACTGACCTAATTTAAAATCATTAACGTACTATCAGTGGCACACAAAGTGGCCAAAGTTCAGACGGCTGTGATTGGTCTGGGATTACAAGACTGCATTACATTGTAGGCTTGGTCAGTGGCGTCATTCCGGAAAAAATGTAACTCAGTACTCACTGCAGTGAGTGACAGAGAGCGCATTTTCTCGTCAACGAAAACGTGAAGTCACGGACGGACAGACAGACGGACGGACAGGCAGACGGACGGACAGACGAACATGGCGAGCACAATAGTGCATTTTTTCCATAAATGAGAAAATGCGCTAAAAATTGTTTTCACCCCCGAAATTCAACAGCCAATTGTTGCCCAATATTAGAATAAACCTTCTCCTTGCAGACGCACTTTAGTCAATTTAGAGCTTAATATAATGAGTTCAATGTCTTGAGAGCAACCTCGGACAATTTAGTATCTTCTCAGAATTTTCGATCTCCTGAGAAGAACTTTATAGAAGTCAGTTCTTGATTTTTCATTTCCTGTAACGCCTTCTCCTTCTTGAATAGCTGTCTTCGAGTCACGGTTCTCAGCGGCCCGATCTCCTGCAGGGCTCATTTGGGTCTCCCAGATCCGGACTACGAACACCTCGCTCCAGCAACGCTAAGAACGCCCCACCCCACAACAGCCACAACAAGCTCTGCCCCACCCCCTCTCAGGGCTCCATCAGAGACTCAGATGAAATCAAAGCTAAATATAACGTGAGTGTTAATCTGTACGTTAATTACCTACGGCTGCTAAGAAACAGTGGCCTTCATAAATCTTTTATGTTATGACGGTATAGTAAAATGATGGCGGTATAGTAAAAGCATCTGTATGTAAACTATACATACCGCACGTTATGCTACCGCATAACGTGTGTTTACTATACCGCATGTTATAGCGGTATAGTAAAAGCATCTGCATGTAAAAGGAATTTCAAAAACACGTTTTGGTTTCTCAACTAAGATGTAAAGGTTAATTCTTTGCCATTGTTTCAAATGAATTAGAAAGCATATATCTCTGACGTAGGTACCGAGCAATATTTTTATGAGCGATTTATAGCTAATGGCAGAGTCTCTTTTCATTTTATTCCCCTCTCAGGGCTCCATCAGAGACTCAGATGAAATCAAAGCCAAATATAACGTAAGTGCTAATCTGTGCATGAAATAAGTATAGCTGCTGAGAAACAGTGACCTTCATAAATCTTTTATGTTTAAGTACAGCTGCTAAGAAACAGTGACCTTCATAAATCTTTTATGTTTAAGTATAGCTGATAAGAAACAGTGACCTTCATAAATCTTTTATGTTTAAGTACAGCTGCTATGAAACAGTGACCTTCATAAATCTTTTATGCTATGGCGGTATAGTAAAATGAAATACATCCCCGGTGAAATGAAAGGCATCTCTGTAAAGGGAATTTCAAAACACGTTTTTTTTTCTCAACTAAAATGTAAAGGTTAATCCTTTGCCATTGTTTCAAGTGAATTGGATAGCATATATCTCTGACGTAGGTACCGAGCAATATTTTTATGAGCGATTTATAGCTAATGGCAGAGTCTCATGATGAACGTAGAAAGAAATTATGTTCCTGAGAAGGATACTCTACAAGTACTGTTAACCAATTTGTTATTTGCATTTATTCGTTCGTTGATCCCTAGACACGAGTCCGTCATCCGTCTTGTAATATTAATGTTGCAGGGAGACTTCGTCCATGTACGCTACTTCCCTCATCAAGGAAGCTTGGAGATTAAAAACAAAACAATGACTTTACTAAAACAGGTGAGATTGCAAAATGTATAAAAAAGTCATAAGCCACTTCATATAGTTTTTACGAGGATTTTGTGTCACTTTGTTACGTAAACTCAGAGTGAATTTCATTAACCTGCGCAAGATAGCGTGATAAATTGAGAAGTATTAATATTTAAGCGAGAGGAAGTGATGAGTGCGGAAGATACTTTAAAGTAGGAGTTTTTCTTTCAATTTTTTCGAAAAAATCACATGAACAAAAATGTCTTAGAATTCTGTTTTACATATGTGTACCAAATTTCAGATTGATCCCTCTGTAAATTACTGAGATAAATTTTTAGGGAGACGCTCCCCTTAACCTGACAAGATAGCGCGATAAATTGAGAAGTATTAATATATGAGCGAGAGTAAGTGATGAATGCAGAAGATACTTTAAAATAGGAGAGTTGACATTCTTTAAATATTCTGATTACTTAGGATCATTTGAAAATAAGTCTTATCTGCGTATATATTTACATTATCTCCTGTTCAGACGCGATGACACCTAAAGCAAGAAATGAAATAAATTTCAGTTTTCTTCTTACTACTCGGTTTCATTGTATGCTCTAACCGCGTCCGATTACCTATAAATAAAGTTTCACTGATGACTAACAAAATTATTCTCGGATCTCCTAGTCAGAGTACGTATCTCCTCGCACCCTTTACAAGCCGACCGTAAATTGGCCATTTGCAGCAGCTGTTGTAGCAAAACTGCGTTACTCCGTCGATTCATAGCAGCTTAAGTGTGTTAGTTCCACGATATGTGATGGCGAGAGCTCCACTAGCGTCACTAATTCCACTTCCCGGCCCTTAGCATCCCTTAGGAGGATCAAACGAGGTATCGATCCTACGACCTCGTTAATTATGCTCCGATCTACCGGCCGCGTGGCTTCACTCGTGATCAGAGAGACGCGGCACCACTCCATTAGGGTCGTTTTTCTGTAATTCCATCATGAGGTCCATTCCTTTAATGCAAAGCTTTTTTATAAATTTAACTGATGTCCGAGGGACGCGAATATATTGCGTTCCAGTTTTAATGAGCTCCTTTAGTTGATCACGACCTCATATAGAATTTCACGTTCACTTATTTTAACGGCCGAGTATTTGAATTACTGTTCCTGTGATTGAAGCTCCATGCACTAAACTATTTCTATGAATCTATCAACCAATTATTCAAGTGGACGAAGATACCTAGATTTCAACTTATTCGAAATTTATTTTTTTATAATCATTGCAAACTCAAAGTAGCTCTTCAATTCAACGTGTATTGATGCAACGTATCTTCATAAACATTAATTAACCTCGTGGCAGCGTCGTGACTGTTGCACCTGAATTATTAGGCGGCAGATGATGGGATTATTTTCCGCCAAGCTTCGGCCACTCTTGAATCTTTCTTGCATAACGAGTTTTTATTGACGTAAAATGTATCAAATTACAGCATTCGTCGTTTGTCGGCTACCAATTCACGGGGATGCCAGTGAATGTTTTTTTGAAAGAAATTTTCAATCATTCCTCAAACTAAAGGTTGACTTTGCTTACTCCCACTAAGATGCACGACCTCCGTCACGAGAACATCAATGCCTTCCTTGGGTTGATGTGCGACCCAATTCGGCCGGGCTTTGTGTTCGACTACGCCTCCAGAGGCTCCCTGGAAGACGTTATTCGCAAGAAGGACATCAAACTCGATTGGTTCTTCAAGCTCTCGCTGCTCACGGACCTCGTCAGGGTGAGACTTGGTCAAGTGTTGATGTTCCTGAACGCCTTCGCTGGGGGCGATGATGTCTTGGCAGAACTCGAGCATTTATTTCAGGCTCATTTTATCTATGCCTGACTATCTTATGGATTAAGTGCGGCTGCACTTTTACTGTGTTAAGCTGTTTAAAGTTTTTTTTCACATTCCACTTCCATTTTTAAATTCGTTTTTAGAAAAAAGTTATAAATACATGAGTGAATACTTCAGCAATAGTACAAATATTTATTCATTTCAATTTTGAGTGCAAACGCATAACATGCCAAAACAAATATCAATTTGATCTTTTAAACGGAATGCCAAATTTATTTAGCCATTTCCTAGCGCTTGTAACCAATATATGCCGCAGAATGAAGCCATATGACCATACGAGCAGCTTGAAGACATTCACTCCATAGATCGCCGTAACGATGGACATGTTATGTTCCTACATCCTTAGGCGAATCTTCTTTAGTTTCCGCTGAATGTACTTACGGTCTTGAGATCTCCCCGTAGTGCACGCAAGACCGTCTTAGAAGATGATAGGAAAAATCATTTGTGCCCAACCGCTTGATCGACCAAGTATGTATAAAAATTTGTTTATGATGAGAAACAAAGACCAACAACATCGACATGAGATGAAACGACTATTTATTTAAGAATGACGAGTCACTCCAACGAATAGCAATTTTGCTGGGTATAAGGTGCATCATAATTTTAGTGCATCAATAAAGAATAGAATGAAGATTTTCCTGCGTCGTTTCTATGTTTAATTTTTAATTTTCTTCTCAATTCTTTAGTTAATAAAAGTAAGGCATTATTGGACTACAAAATATAATACTGGTCGTTATGTGGACCTAAGAGGAGATAACAGAATTGTCAATTTATCTATTCAGATTTTATTCATTTATACTATGAAAATGATAATTACTGAAATGAGACAGTAAAAACAGGCGTGTGCTGACGTGTGAATATAAAAATTAACGTTTGCTAACTTGCGACTTTAAAATTTGAATGACGCTGCCATATAACTGTAAAAACTGGCAAGGCTGAGGTTTGAATGTAAACCAGGCGAGCGCTAATATTGAATGCGATATGGTTATCCCTTTGTTTCATAAAATTTTGAAAGAGTTGTATAACCTGAGCGATATACAATAAAGAGCGTGTGAAATAATTTTATTGAGCAAGACGAAGTAAAGAGGTTGAGTGATACATAAAAATAGAAAAAATGTCGCGCTTAAAATATTCCGATCACTCACGATCATTTTCGCAAGAGTTACATGTATAGCTGGAATTTAATAATTTCGTTCGCCAGCAATAACGATCCACTTTGATAAATTTTCAAATTTGAAATGATATTACTTTGAATTAGTTCGGAATTTTATTAATGCAGCACAGACGTGAAAATTCGTAACTTCCAAATGCAGAACATACTTTAATAGCAAGATGAATAATTTCATCGGCGTTTGACCATAATATTGTCAGCAGGAATTAGGCTCCAATACCATTAATCATTCGACACAAATTCAATCGAATACTGTATTTTAAAATATTTTTCTAGTATGTTTATATGTCATTCCCCGTAATTTTAAAAGAATTTTCCCGCAATCTGCGAAGATTTTGACCCTAAAATTAATGAAAAATATCAAAATATCGATTTATGGATTCGAGTTCTCGCCTATTTGCGTCTGACGCTCACTGGATATAAAGTGTAACCTCTTGGCCACGGCCCCCGCGTGTGTGCCGCTCCATTCCGACTTGATTTATTGATGGAGTCCTGCATAATCAACGCGCTGGCTTCAGGGACGGCAGATCTGTACGAGCCTTTGCTATCAAAAGCCGATTCATATACTTGACGTTTTTGAAGCGGCGAGAAGCGCGTCTGCAGAATTTATTCTGCATACTTAAGTGTGTATGTATGTGTGTATGTGTATGTGTGTGTGTGTGTGGGTGGGTGTGTGGGTGTATAAGCTGCTTTTCAATTTTACTTAGTCGGAATTTATTTTCAATATGCATTTCTCTACGATGTACATATATGTGAAGCATTGTCGTTAATAAATACGAAAACAGTCCGTCTCCGCGGAGATAAGTTTATACATAAGATTTGCTTGAACTTTATAGCATGGATTGAAATTCGACACAGCACAATAAACTAAACTGCGGTGATGGGAACGTTCAGGGAATTTTTAAAAGCTTTGTATTCATGCTTGACGCATGGAAGAAGACATTAACATAAAATTTACATATCAAAGCCTTCCTTAGGAGATTCTTTCGAATAGGTATTCACACGATTCTCGAGTAGATATTTTCACAATGGTCTCCAGTAAATGGTCTCGGTCTCGTGGATCCTGTACTGTGTACACAATGGTGTTCGTATAACGGTTTACAATTATGTCCCGGATGGTGAGGTTGGCTAGGGTTGGTCCTCTCCATCGGTTCCTGTTTGTCCAGTAATGACACTCAGCCATATTTCTTTTCAAACTCAGCATGTTTATCTGAATTTAATCAACGCTGAAAGAATCTCCTCCTCCCTCCCACATCCAAAACCATTATCGGGAATAAGTAACCAAAAGTATCGATGACTCCCTACAATTTATCTAATTTTTTTCTGTGAAATCAAAGATGTTTAACCTAAGAGCCAAATTAAAAGATAATTGCAGCTTGAATGTTAACATTGCTGTTGGGAGTAAACTTTGAAGTGACTCGTTCCCCGCAGTAATGAGCTGTCGCATCAACCTCAGATAATGTTAAAATGTTGGGGAAATTTAAAAGCCGCTTTAAAATGTCAGCTCACCAATCATTAAAGAGGTTACATTTGAAAAGGATTAGTTTTTGAGCAACTCTTAACTCTGTGTGACGATATTTATTTCAAATTATGTTTATTTTTGTAGAATTTTTAACTTTGCATTGTTAGTGTAAATTCAATCAACCCAACAGTAATCGAGAAAAGGCGTTACTTGATTTCTGAAACAAGGTTTTATGAGTCTTTGCCAGTAAATTGGTTATTTAATCACGATGATTCAAATTTGAATTCATGTTAGTTACGTGAAATTACTGCCAGCTAGTAATATTGACGGTTTATCAGCCTAATAGGATGTAATTATTTATTTCAAGCGTATGAGTAAAAACGAAGATAGAGTTGCGTCAGGCTCGACTATCGTTAATAGGCCGCTTCACCGCGGCCGCCGTCACGCAGCCCAAATTGTCTCCTATGGGATTTCTTCACAAGTCTTTTTGCTAAAACTCTTCTCCTAAATACGGTAGAAGTTTAAAATTTTGAAGGCCATTCCGGCTATTTATTCTCAAATCGTGTCATTTAGGTCAATTATGCAAAGTTTGAATTATCACTGTTATCTTGGAAGATAATTTTGCATCACGATGATCGCAATTTTTCGCAATATGCGTGAATTTTACAGTTTATTCTTCACTGATCGGTTTACAGTGCAGCTTTGGATCCGACTTTTGTAGTGGCTGATTGGGCTTGCATGATAGAGGCCTGCATTTCGCAATACCGTCATCACTTTCACGTTCTTCTCGTCTCCGTCTCATGGATCTTCCCGCCTCGGTCTCGTAAATCTACTGAGTAGATTAGCAATTGAACTTACGTGCTGAAAGTCATAGGAGCCTTAAGCCAGCAGCCACTAATACTCCAGCCAGTATAGTCTTCACAGAGCCAACACCCCAGCATGCATCTCCCTTCACACTTACCCCGACTCTCCATCCAAACAATTTCCGGACCTAACCTAACCTAATTGGCTGCAGCAAGGTTGAGAAGCGGAGAAAGTAGGGGACTAGAGCCGGTCATTGGCGGGAGTGAGGCGGGTTAAGTGTGGAAGTAGGCCCATGCTGAAGTGTAGTGTAGAAGACGTGAATACTACTCTAACTGGAGCTGTGGCTGCGTGCCTTTGAGTTTAAGTCGTCGCGGAACTGGTATGTCTTCGCGTGTTTAAAGCGCGGTCTACGATTTTGTAGCTCCGAGGCTGCGTTTAACTGGGCATGTTTATACAGAGCGTTTTCTTCGAGGTTTGTTAAGAGTTATAATTGTGGCCGACATCTGCGCAGTCGTTGATTGGAAACAAACCAAGATCAGGAAAATATAGGTAGATTAACGCAATAATCATCGCCGAATTGTCACACATTGGAAGAGTTATAGAATGCCAATAAATCTTGCAGTGACTCTTGAGCGAACACCAGCTCGTAAATAGCGCGTCTGTTGCTGTCAAGTGGTTTTAACCCCTCTCTGGAGTGTGAGTGGAAAGAGGAGGCGAGCGGTTGGGTAAAGTATATTTGACCCGCCAACCTCTGGCTATTCACCGGCCTCCTGAAAACCACCTGTTGCCTCAACAAAAATACTCATGAAGCATGAGGCGTGTCTGCCACAAATATGCCGCTGAAGTGATTGCGGAACAAAGGGTTGGTGACCGATGCCAAAACTCAGATTTTTTTATCGATCTGCCGGTCTCAGGGATCTGAGACTTTGCAGATCTGTAGTGGACCTTAAGCCTCGTTATTTGCGCATACAAAACCAGCCGAAGTCGTAACGTTTTTTATACCGTTTACGTAAACCCAATACATCTGTACTCCAGGAACCTAATTTCGCTGCTTCAAATGGGACTAATTTATCAATACTGTTCTCTGTTTAATTTGGAAACGTATTGATTGAGAATTAAGATTAGACTGCATTATTTATAAGCAATACAGGATAGTTTAACAGGAATTTAAAAGCAAAGAAAATGGCCAAAAATTTCACCATTTCTTACAAGAGAAAACGTTTCGGAGTCCAGCTCCATCGTCAGTTTAATCAAGTTTATCCCGCCCTCTATAATCTGTGCGTTAGTAAGTCATACTCTCGGCAAGCTGTTGTCCCTTGCCTCTGCTCATTTTACCTCTAGAATGCGTCACCTTTTGTCCCAGGGAATGCGGTACCTGCAAGCGTCGCCCCTACGTCAGCACGGTCGTCTGACGTCACGTAACTGCGTCATCGACGCTCGCTGGGTGCTGAAGGTGACAGACTACGTCCTCAACACCGTCTACGAGGCGCAGAACATCCCGCATCCCAAGCGCTACACTAAAGGTTAGCTTTGAGTTTAATTTTAAGAACCTCGTAATCTAAGTTTAATATCAGAACTTATCGCAAGAACTACCTAGTGATTTGAATCTCGTTGATCAAATGATCGCCCGTGATCAATAACATAACATAACATATTGATCTCGGCGCTGAAGTGTAGGCCTGATGTGGCCTGTCGCCAATTCTTTTCCTTTTCGTGCCTGAAACTGCAATAAACCTTGACAAATTATATTTGGCGAGCTGAACATAACATGTTAATAAAACTTGGATCCAAGTACGACAAAATCCACGTCAAGTGAGTGAACTTTGAAGACGTTCGAGCAGCAACAAGCCACGCGTCTTGGATCACATGCTGGCTCTCACGCGTTCGTTTACTGATTACCGGCCCTGCGACACGTCCGAATAATGCTAGTGCTTGCACGTAGAAAGGTTATTACACTTCGCCACAGCCGATTAATGCTGCTGCCTACAGGTAAAGGGATAATGACTATGAATCATATGCTCAATTCGTGCTAGTACCGATTTTAATATTATACGTGTTCAAGTTGATTCATTCCGCATTTTTTTTACGGCTTTTTCCCTTTAATCCACTGTAATCCACTGGTATCTGCTGAGCTTACGTAATTGGTTAGATAAAATGAATATATCAACTTATTCGGCCCCTATATTTTCATTTAGCATTCTATGCAGATTCCAGCCTACAACACAAATTTGCACTTCGTTTTTTTTGCGCGACAAATTTTATAGAAAAAATCGGCACGCTGAATCNCCGAACTTAGAAGCCTTGTTACACTTGCGCGCTAGGTTCAAACTTTCGAAAGTCATTCCGAGATGGAAATTTGTTTAACGCCAGTTTATGTCATCCATGAAATCTGATGAAGCAACGTATAAAGATGTAATATTGGCTTATGTATATGAGCAGCATTCAATTTGTAGGTCTACCTGCATATTGAAATATTTACAAGATAATCGCTAAATTTCCGCTTCCGGATAAGACTTTGTCGGTCATTATTTTAGGCTACACACAACACTCGTATTTTTCACGCTGGCTACTCATAACCATCCTCTTCCAGTTTAATATTAACATTTTTCAAATTTCTTATTATAGAATTATTTATTTTGAAGGAGTCACTCTACATTAAGCTCGACTTGACAAAATCATAATGAATGTTCTAAACATGCTTACTTAGATAGTAATTTGCGTAATTTACTTGAACGATCTGTCACGATTACAGTTAAATAGAGTTCGCGGCACGCAATCCGTGCAATAACGGCTGGGTGTGAGGTCGGTTTTAAGCAGTAGCGTTAGGATCTTCTTTAGGCCCGTGAGCTTTAAGGACGCCATTTTGACCTGACAATTTGCCACCATGGCTCCTGAAGAGGGTCTCGTGTGACTGCGATTATCGTTCGTTCTTGTCCCTCGAGATATCGTAAGCTGACGCGGCGACCCTCGTCGATGACTCCTCGGCGCATGGCGCTCGTACCCGCAGACTTTAGGACATGCATAAAAATGGGTAAATATGCTTTGAGAAACTGGATATGATGTTAACGTCCAGAAATAACTTTGATGAAAGTTCCCGGCAGGCAATTAATTTTCTTGAAGAGGTCGTGCAAATCATGTTTCTGGATAGGCGTTTGCGTTGGACTGTTGTGATGCCTGTGTACCAGGTGCATTCTGTTCAATTTTTTTAGTGTACACTGTAATTTTCTCACGGTTTAGGTTGGGATTTTCAGCTTTAATATGGGTGGGATTTTCATTGGGTGGAGTCGGGTCGCCGTGATTACGTGGGTGAAGGAGTTGAATGTTGTTGTTTATGTAGTCTTGTATGGTGCGGATGTGATCGCTGGCAACATTTCGTGGTCCTCATCGTTCTTAGTAAATATGTGCTGCCTTTGTTTGCGGAAGATGGCAGTTCAGCATGTGTGTGTTGATGCAGGGAGCAGAAGTGTGTGGTGCCTGTGCATAAGTGGGTGGAGCAGTCTTCGAATTCATAGCTTTTGTAGTGGATGAGGATGAGAGTTCAATTTATCCTGTTCACAAGAAGTCCTCGTTGAGGATGCGTGTACCATACGTTAGTCTCCGTCGTGACTATTTTAATAACGTGAGTATAGTCATAGCTCCTAATTACGTCTTAATAAAGGATCCAGATATGCAGTCTTGTAATTTTGTCTTTGATTTAAGTCGAAGCCTTTCTGCCTATGTCTGTGTCTAGGAAGCATACGAAAATGACGAGTTTGATTCGGAGATCAGATGGCATCATTAGCTGTATGTTTATTTTGGCAAATAGTTCAGTAAATTATTTAGATATCATTTTGTCGCTGACGAAGGCATCGTCTGTTACTGCGTAGAAACCAGTTGCAGTGTCAATAATTCTAATAAGTGGAGCGCTGATGTTACGGAAAGTGGTCTGAAGTATTGCTGAAGTCTTGGGTCGATTTTCTGAGTTGGATTTTATTTGTTCGTGGTCTCGAGCGGTCAGGTTGATTTAGTTTGGGAAAGATGAAGGATAGAGATGACTTGATGATGATGAAAGTAGACAAGGTTGTGAAGAGAGGTTAGTTCACCCAACCCTCTGGCGCTGGCCTGTCAGGTTCGGGGCTGGTGGGGGAAGGGGAAGGAAGGGAGCAAAAACACAAATATATGGGTGTATTGTGGTCACATATTTAGGTGAATTTTAGAATCAAAAGGAACGTAGAAAAAATATAACTCAGTACTCACTGCAGTGAGTGGCAGAGTGCGCATTTTCTCAAAATCGACAAAAATGTGAAGTCACAGACAGACGGACGGACGGGCATGACGAGCACAATAGCGCCTTCTTTCCATAAATGAGAAAATGCGCTCAAAATGAGTCACATATTCATAATGACGCGCACTTACTCGTGAGACGCTACTTTCCGCGATGGAATGATTATTTTATACAACTTTCCGTAAGCCGCAACGAACTGCAAGTCAAGCATTAATTGGTACAGCAGATATTCCAGCGCTTTAATCTTATTGTTCAGTTGCTTGTAACCAAAAGTACACCGAAAATGTATGTTCATCAAACACATTCAAGTTGCGTGAGGATTATTTTCAGTTTATTAATAAAATGCAGAATTAATTGATTATTGACTTTAACTGATCTTCAAATCTGTGCCTATTAACTGTATGAGCTTCTTTT
>NW_025935473.1:0-328 GCF_000764305.2 Hyalella azteca | reverse complement strand
ATTCCACTAGATTATGCACCGGGAGCCTTGTACAGGGTTTACTTATGTTTGGACTTTTGAGAAAAAAGTCACTAAGTTTTTTTTATTGGTCGATCATATAATAAAATGAAAGTTTTTTTAGACTCATCAGGAGTGGCTAGGTATTTGGTACTTACCCGTTTTAAAGTTGCCAGCAATATTGACTAGGAGAGATTATAGTACTTGCCAGCCACTGTGCAAAGAGTGGATGAATATTGCAATATCTTTGGCGACGCTTCAGTAGCAAAATTTATGCCATCAGAAGATCTTGCCGACACATTTAGATTGAAATTCTTTCATTTATTATATT
>NW_025935472.1:0-348 GCF_000764305.2 Hyalella azteca | reverse complement strand
AGACATGAGACGAGTTCTCCACGTAGGTTCATGGTGCATTTAATCTACCTACTGCTTTATTTAATTCTTTGGCGCTACTACGTAGCTAATAATAATTAATATGATGAATATAGAGGAGTTGTGCTTGTTGATATCAATGCTTGATCCATGCAAAATAATTCCTTTAGAACAGTGGTTCCCAAACTATTTCCGGCCAGCCACCTTTGGCTCCCTAGTGAATTTCTAGCGCCCCCCCCAGACACAAATAAAAACGTACGCCTCTTTCTTGAAATTTAGTACGCTGCAATTTTAAAAGATAAAGGTTAAACACAAATGTGTATTTCACAAATAGAACCCCATTTAGTGAAC
>NW_025935471.1:19820-98659 GCF_000764305.2 Hyalella azteca | reverse complement strand
CCCCACCCCTCACCCAGGTGGTACCCCACCCCTCACCCAGGTGGTACCCCACCCCTCACCCAGGTGGTACTCCTGCACGGTGTTGAGGAAGCCGTAGACGGGGGAGTAGCCGAAGAAGACGAGCATGAGGTCATCCTCCGCCCCACCATCCCCGGGCACCACCACCCCTGCAGCACCCATCACCGCGATGGGGGCACACAGTCCTCCACCTCGGCCCCTCCTGCGTCTGCACTCTCCCCCAAGCCCCCCCAAGTTGTCCACGGGGGGGCCGAGGTTCGCCGAAATGCTGTTTGGGGAGTCGGCGTACAACTGCGACTCTGGCAGCGAGTCTTCCTCGTTGTAGGCGTTGCCCCTGGGGAGCTCTTCCCCTTCTTCCTCCCCCGACATCCCGGCTATGGCGTCGGTATCCCCAGAGGGGAGTTCGGTTTGGGCTTTGCGGCGAGAACGCAATTTAGCAACGTCTTCTACACGTGCTGGGCCATCCTGGGACCCGGGGGCTAGACTGTGAGGACCCTGGGCCCCATGTGCGGGACTGTGAGGACCCTGGGCCCCGAGTGCCGGGTCCTGAGCCCAATCTTCGTAGCTGTGGCCCCGTTTTGCTGGGTCCAGGACTTCGAGAGTTCGTAAGCGACCATGGCGCCGACCCTCCCTGTGCTGGCCAAACCAGCGGGGCCGCAAGTTCCCCTTAGTGCCTCCCCAGTTGTACAGTCCTCCCCAGTCCCGCTCGTCCCCCGACTGCCCCTCGGTTTTCGACGGGGGCAAGAAGCTTAAGTCTTTGCCGATCGCAACGCCTGTCAGAAAAGGCGCTTTTGTCTGGCTGTTTCTATTGGTATCGTGGATATTATAACTATTTTTGCTGTTGCTGCTGTTATCGTCATTGGTGCTGTGAATTGCTGCTATATTCTTGTTGTTGTTGCTGGGGAACTGAGCCTCGTATAAGTCTGGATATTTCTCGCGTATATAGGAGATGAAATCACCAACTCTTTCCGATGATGGTGACGATGGAGACGATGGGATGGACGATAGGGAAGACGCTTGAGACAAGGAGGATGGTTGAGACGATGAAAAAGACTGAAACGACGGGAGAGACGTTTGAGATGATGAGGGAAATGGAGGAGACGACACGGACAAGTGCAAGGCACTGGCTTGTGCGGTCTCCTGCAGTTCGTCGTCACTCTCGACCTGAAGAAGTTGCTCATCGTCGGCATGACTTATCAGTTCATGAGCTTCGCCGTCGTTGGAACGTCGCACGTCCCGACGTGTGCCGGGTTTCCTGAGGGCTTCAAAAGACGGGGAGTTGCGTGTGGACCCCCGGCGGCCCGACAGGAGGGTCCACTTTGTGGTCCCGGGGTCGAACTTCCACAGCTGCAGGGACACCGACCCGTCCGCCAGCTGGCCGCCAAACACCAGCAGCGAGCCCTGTCCATCAAGAGATGTAGTGAAACATGTCCATCCTGTACGAGGTATACGGTATTGGAATAATGTATTGGCATATTAGTACTAGTTGATATAAGCACTGGTGCAGCACCGGTGTATATTCGTAAGATATAAGCACTAGTGTATATTTGTACGACTTTACGACTGGGGTCGTGACTGACGTTGTGGTTGAGGGTGACATGGCCGTGACGGGCGCTGGGCTCCCGGTTGCCTTTGCCGACCACCGCCTCCACACCACCACCTGGGGACATGGGGTGGTTAGAAAAGTGTCAGTGAGAGAGTTATGGAAACCAACCCCACAATAATACAAACCTAACATCACAAACTTAACACCACAAAACTAACACCACAATACCACAAAGCTAACGCCCAACACCACAAACTTAACATCACAACACCACAAACCTGTCGCCCCAACCCCACCATGTAGCACAGGCACATTGAGCACCGCAACACCACGCACCCCACCTGAAATGTTGTAGCGCAACAGGAACGGAAGTGGGCTGAAGGTGTGTCCGCCCACCACGTACACCACGTCGCCCACCACCACCGCACCCGCCGACGCCCGCTCCAGCAGTGGGTGGTGCAGCTCACGACCACGAGGAGAGGTGGTGTCGTCACCACCATCATCACTACGACGCCAGCGGCCAATATCTGGTCCCCCTGCATCGTTGAGGTTATTACGATGGAGCACGTCACCCTCACCAGCATCGTCGACACTGACACCGTTACTGTCATCACTTCGTCGCCGTCGCGTGCTGAGAGCTTCACCATCACTAACACTAATAGCATTACTATTGTTGGTATTATCACCAACACTGTTACTAGCACCAGCTCTATCACTAGAGCTAGCACTATTACTAACACTAACACCAACTGTAGCACCAGCGCCAACACTGTCATCACTAGCCGTGGCAACACTAGCACTGGCAACACTAACACTGGCAACAATAGCACTAGCAACACTAGCACTGTCATCACTAGCGCTGGCAACACTAGCACTGTAATCACTAGCACTAGCAGGAACACTTCGTGGTGTTTGACGTGACAGGCGCCGCCGGTCGTCTGCAAGGTGAAAGTTTTCGCGAATGGCTTCGTCTGGATTAAGGTTGGTAATGGCGGTGAAGTGATCGTTCGGGGGGTCATCCATGGCGGGAAATTGATCTGGTGAGAGATCACCTCTGGCGGGGAAGACATTGAGATCTCTAGCGCGCACCCCAGCGTCGACAACAACCCCAAAGTCACGCGGGTTGAAGGCATCATCCCCGTAGGTGTGTGGGGAGAAGTTGTAGCCGTATTTGCTGGAGAAATCGTACGCCGTATCGTGGGGAGACAAAAAATCCCCAACAGAAAATGAATTATCTCTGCTACGTTCATTGTGGGGCCGAAAATCCCCCAAAAATGGGGACATTATTCTCCCTTTCCATATCCTTTCATCCTCTGAGATTGGTGCTAGGATTTGTTCCCAATGATCATCGTGAGGCTCGAGTATGAAACTGCCAACTCTTCTTACAGATTTTGCAGATATTTCAGCTGGTGGATACATGGCTCGGTCATCAGGTGATAAGGGTCCACCTGCTGGGGATGAGTCGTTTGATCCCTCAGCAGGTGTTGAGCTCCCCGTAGGAGTTACAGGAGGTGACACAGCGCTGGGAGAGGAGGCAGGCTCCGAGACAGGGCTCCAGTTGGAGGACCTGCGCAACACAAGACAGCCGTAAGCTTTCCAGTACTACACACTTCGCACTACTCCACGTGTCGGTTCTCATTACAGGTTCACAGTAGCACAGCTGGTTGCTGCAAACTAAGCCTTTTCCATCCACCGGTTCACAACAACTCCCCTTGCTACGCATCATAACCCTGTATCAAATAATACGCCCCATCAGCAGCCTGAGTTCACAATAGAACTAGTGGGTCACCCAAAACCCGATCTGTATTTTCACCAGCACCCACGGCTCCAGACCCTTAACCACCAACTTTTACTCTCACAATCCTGGCCTAAACGACCCCTAAAAGTCAGGTAACCTCGGGCCTCACTAACCTTTTTTTTCGCCTTCTTATACGGTACTTATAGAGCTCTCCTGGCGCCTCTATTTTCCTCGTCGCTCACTTCCCTTCATTTTGCCCACCTTCTCTTCATTTGACCACCTTTCCCACGTCCGCATCTTGAGCCATCCCGACTGCACCCCAGACCCAAAAAGCAATAACACTTATCACCGTTTCTCTACAGTATCCCAGGTTAATACCAACATCTGCGGTTCACACCAGCACCTCTTGGTTCACAGCAGCACCCCACTGGTTCACACCAGCACCTCCTGGTTCACAGCAGCACTCCCTGGTTCACANGGCACGCATGAGTGGCACTCGTGTATGGCACGCATGAGTGGCACTCGTGTATGGCACGCATGAGTGGCACTCGTGTATGGCACGCATGAGTGGCACTCGTGTATGGCACGCATGAGTGGCACTCGTGTATGGCACGCATGAGTGGCACTCGTGTATGGCACGCATGAGTGGCACTCGTGTATGGCACGCATGAGTGGCACTCGTGTATGGCACGCATGAGTGGCACTCGTGTATGGCACGCATGAGTGGCACTCGTGTATGGCACGCATGAGTGGCACTCGTGTATGGCACGCATGAGTGGCACTCGTGTATGGCACGCATGAGTGGCACTCGTGTATGGCACGCATGAGTGGCACTCGTGTATGGCACGCATGAGTGGCACTCGTGTATGGCACGCATGAGTGGCACTCGTGTATGGCACGCATGAGTGGCACTCGTGTATGGCACGCATGAGTGGCACTCGTGTATGGCACGCATGAGTGGCACTCGTGTATGGCACGCATGAGTGGCACTCGTGTATGGCACGCATGAGTGGCACTCGTGTATGGCACGCATGAGTGGCACTCGTGTATGGCACGCATGAGTGGCACTCGTGTATGGCACGCATGAGTGGCACTCGTGTATGGCACGCATGAGTGGCACTCGTGTATGGCACGCATGAGTGGCACTCGTGTATGGCACGCATGAGTGGCACTCGTGTATGGCACGCATGAGTGGCACTCGTGTATGGCACGCATGAGTGGCACTCGTGTATGGCACGCATGAGTGGCACTCGTGTATGGCACGCACTAGCGTCATCTGTTTTTTGACAACAAGCTTGCCGACCTCCTGAGTGTTCCACGTCTCGATGTAAGTAAATTAAACGGTGCGTGGTCCTTGTTGCTTTGCTTCTCAAATGACTTGAAGCACCACCACACACCATCGCGCATTTTAATGCACCACAACTAACACTGATGTACCATTACGCACCATCATACACTATCATGCGCCATCACGCCTCGTAGTCACCATCACGCACTATCAGGCCCCATCACGCACTATCAGGCCCCATCACGCACCATCAGGCACTATCACGCACCATCAGGCAATATCACGCACCATCAGGCACTATCACGCACCATCAGGCACTATCACGCACCATCACCACCCCTCCCCCACCACACAACCCACCCGTGAAGAGCGGTGTGCAGACGCAGGCCCGGTGGGTGCAGCGTCCGTTGTTGGAGCAGTGGTGGGGACACGCGACTCTCTCACACGCCTCACCCGCCCACTCCTGGTCACACTCACACACGTCCCCAGCACACCTGCCCTGACCACTGCACTCCGACCACCCACCCGTGCTGTTCACCCCACCTGGGCACCCACCAACCCTGCACACACAAACACAGGATTAGTATAAGAAATAGTTTTCACCACGAAAAAAATAGTAGTAAATAGTATTAATAATTAATTAATAGTAAATAGTATTATTTCGAAAATAAATATGTTGAAATAAATTATTTAATTCAGCATAGCTTGAGAACTGTTCTTATTACTTATAAACCTGTTAATGGAGTTGCCAGCAAGCTACCAAAAGAGACTGCAAACACATTTATACTTTTACAAGGTTGACTTACAATACGGCAGTCATGGCAGAGTGGGCTGGTAAAAAATAGATATGACAGAGTGGGCCAAGAGCTTCAATAGTAGTATAGGCGACCAGCAATACAAAGTGGGAACCACACCAGTGAGGAAAACACGACATAGTGAACTAGCAAGCAAGTCAGATTCGGCTAGCTACCATGGCCGTGTGGGCTGGCAAGAATGACAGAGCGGGAGGGCAACCCTGGTAATGTGTGCTAACAAGCACGTCAGAGCAGTCTGGCAACCAAGCTACAGAGGTTGGCAACCATGCTACAGCGGTTGGCAACCATGCTACAGCGGTTGGCAACCATGCTAGAGGTTGGCAACCATGCTACAGAGGTTGGCAACCATGCTAGAGGTTGGCAACCATGCTAGAGGTTGGCAACCACACTACAGAGGCTGGCAACCACACTACAGAGGCTGGCAACCATACTACAGAGGCTGGCAACCACGGCAGAGTAGGCTAGCACTAGCAGCTTGTAGAATGTGGAGCCCACGACGGCAGAGTGAGTGGGCAGCACCCACCTGTAGTGGATATCAAAGCCAGTGAGGTTGTACGCTGCGTCCGAGTAGAAGTGGATGAGAGCATAGGGCGACGACAGCTCAATCTCAGGCTGCTGTGTGGCGCTGTACCCGCCTGACACCACCAGCCCACTGCACACAAACGTCATGCTTTGTTTAATGGGATATTACGGGCCTTATTTTATGTTTTAGGCTTTAATCAAGAGAACATAACAAATACCGGTACTACCTCATTGTTAGATAATATTGGCAATGACATACCTCTTCATTAACTTGGTACTTCATTCAGAGTATTTACTACAATAAATGATTAAAGTAAATCATAAGAAATATTAAAAGCTCTTAAAATAAGTAAGCATTTAAAATTAAAAATAGTTGTAGCTGGGAAATATGCTAACATTATTTTGCAAGACCTTAATAACTAACATTGTGGCATGTCATCAATAAGAAAACCAGTGAAGAAATGTTCAACAGATTTTCACGCTTCTCACACAAACAATGAATCTTTCTACATATGACTCTTCATTCTTGATACACTAATGCCATGACAATCTGTAGGCATAAAAAGACTTCATGATTTACACATAATTAAATTAACCTTGGCAGCATTGACACTGACTTAACACGTTAAGTGAGGCAACAACACACAGCGCTGGCAGCTGGCCTAAAAACGGCCAAGTCCGCTGCTAAAAAGTCCTCTAATTCTAATTATACTACTAAAATTGTAGGTTCAGGTGCAAAAATTAAATTTTCCTTTTTAGTACATTTCATATTTTAACAAGGCAGTACTGCCATCATAAATTTTTGTCGACAAACACAATGGAAACTAAATTGCGGAATTTATTCGGAAAAAAGACCCTGCCACCCACCTGTGGGTCATCCCACACTTAATGTATTAAACCTCAAGACACTCGGAGTTTGGTTATGGCAATGCTCACAGCCTTTCTAAATCAATACCATTGAGGCACATGATGCACATCATCCACTACCCTACAGTGGCCATTGTATTAAGAGAACTGCCAACACTTGGGGTACATTTAATGTTGGGCCTGTCAGACTGCTACCATACTGCCGGGGGCTGACCAAGCTTTCTTAGTACAGGATCATGCTGCAGCTCATGTATGGCAGTGATGCCTGGCTTCATTATGGGATCAGATTTTCCTGGTATGCAGGTCCTCAGTGATGACAGTATGATTGATGGATCAATTTTGTGAGTGGTCAGCAACCATTTAATGGTGATGCAAAACAAATGTAGTTGAGGACCCTAAGCTGATATAGGTAGCAAAAGAGCACAGCAAAAAGGTTAAAGCAGAAGAATACAGTTCTCTGCACCTCAAGTGCCTGCTTGCTCTTCTTGCTAGGATAAGAACCAGGCAGACAGGCTGTCCCAACACACCCACCTGTACACCACACGCAGTGGTGCAAATACGCTGTCGCCATCATATATATAAAGATGGTCCCAGGAGCACTCAGTAGCAAAGTGCCCCAGGTGCAGCCTGATCTTTTGGGATGAGCCTGCAAGGAAAAATTGCTAAACGACAAAGTTTTCAAGACAGTTACTAATTCATTGCACATAAAATACTTTAAATATTCTTATAACTATAGGTAGGTTGATATTCATGATATATATTTGTGGGTAGGAATAAAGTCTAAACTGAATTTTGAAATTTGGGTGTAAGTCTCTCCTAGCTTAAAAAATAAATGGGTATACATAAGTATGAGAAAAAACAACTAAATATCTGAGATATGTATCATTCCCTTGCAAACAGGCATAAAGCATTGATTATCACTCACAGGATTATTGTCAGAAAATGTTACATCCAAGTAGCTTTGCCATGCCAAGAAAAACAGGTCATTATTCTCCACCTGAGCTAAGACTATTATATATCCTACCAGAATAATAAAATGCTCGACTTGATGGAAATAAGTCAATTCAGTGGTTTCTATATATAAACTCTATCACATAATTAGATACAATTGCACCCAGCTCACCAGCTGAAGAGTTGAAGAAGCTGGCATTGGGGGCAGAGATGACCCAGCTGCATTGGTTGTTCTCAGTGTAGTTGCCAGGGTCGTCATAGAAGACGCCCTCCCTGCCACTCAAGCTGCAAGCAATGGACAAGATTGACATGGGACAAGCAATTGTGAATGACAAGGGCAGTCATAAGTGACATGGACAGTCATAAGTGACATGGGCAGTCATAAGTGACATGGGCAGTCATAAGTGACATGGGCAGTCATAAGTGACATGGGCAGTCATAAGTGACATGGGCAGTCATAAGCGACATGGGCAGTCATAAGTGACATGGACAGTCATAAGTGACATGGGCAGTCATAAGTGACATAGGGTGGTCAAGGACATAAAAACATGTCCTTTTTATGGAGAATTTATCTAAGTGCTTAATTTAGCTTCTATGTTGCCAGAGTGGGTGTTTCTTTTTAGATGTTAAAAGTTGTTATAAACAGCAAAGAATAAAGTTTGTGAATGGATCAAGAAGCCTGAAAAATGAGAAAATATCCATGAAGTAAATATGCTGCTGAGAAATTAAGTTTTTATGCTATATTTTTAGGCAATTACCTTGCATTGTAAGTGTGAGCTTTGCCTCTCATTTTTTAATGCATGAATATTTATACATTCAATAGATTTTAACCTGATCAAGACAATAAAACTACCATAGAAGAAATCTTTTAGCTGCAGTTATATCAATTTTTTTCATAAATTTTAAAACTTACAGCTAAATACCGGTAGTAGTATAGTTTCATCAAAAATTAAATTCGAGATAATTCCTCAAGTGGGACTCATATCGCACATAAGTATAGAAAAGCTTGAATTGCAGCATTAAAAGCAAATATTTTTCCTGCCAGTAAGATAGCAAAACTAGAAACTAGAGGCATGGAATAATCTACGTACTACTTTAGAAGCTGCAAGTGCAAGAAGCTCACATTATTAATGAAGCTGTACAAATTCTACTTGATACAAGCTGGAAAATTGGGCAAAGTCATCCTTGACAGAATTGTCTGCTCGTAAAAAACTTCACCTGTTCCTATGGCCCATCAGGCACAAGCCATGCCTAATTTCTCATAAGAAATCAAACTAGATTATATACTTTTGCCTGAAATTTTCAACAAATCATCAATGAAACAATTATTTTTATCTACAATTTTAAGAAAATACTGCCTTATATTCCAGATTGTTAATTTTGGTTTGACTAAGTAACATGAAGATTTTCAATCTTGGAGTTGTGTCCTGGTGTCAGACCAATTTAGAATGATGGGCAAAAATTGTCTAAAATTGCAGACTTTTTTTATTGGTATAAACAGTCATTTCACAGGTGATTTTAAAAAATTGAGGGTAAAAATAGACAGTTTAAATGATTTATCACAGAATAAATTGAAAAATACCATAAGAACAGGAGAAATGGGCCAGATTTCTGCCATTTGTATCCAATTCACTGGAGCTTTTGCCTAATCATCCACTTTGGGTGTCAGACTGTCAGACCTTCAACAAATAAATAAAATGAAAATAAAATAAATAGCTTCAGCCACAGTCTCTTCAAGCTGGTCCTTGTGGCCCATGTTGTGGTGCTTGTTCTGACCACTTTGGTCTATGGTAATGCCTCACTCTATGGTCACATGGTCTAAATTAACTGCAATCCATAATGAATACTGATGGGCAACTTGTGAGCAATAAGCAAAATTTTGCCCATGTGACACCAATATTGCACAATCTCCACAGGCTGTGCCTGCAGCAGCACATGCAGTTCAAGGTTCAAGGCCTCCTTATCTCATGAAATGTCTGTAGCACACATTGGACCTGCGTTATAGAAGACAACTGTGTTTGTCATTAACAGCAAACCTTGTAGTTCCATCTACACTCCTAGCTACCATTGGCAACAGAGCATTCCTGGTTGCCACCACCAGATTCTGGAACAGTCTACTGGCTTTTATAACATTGACTCCTTCATTTCAGGTGTTTGGTTGATGCCTTAAGACAGAGCTATTTTGTAGAGCCTATGAATCAAGTGCTAAGTAATTTTTATACATTCTCATCCTTTCTTGTGTCTCTTTATTTTTTGCTTGCTATTAAACTAATACCGTAAACTGGGGTAACTTAGACTCCCGGGGTAACTTAGACCACTTTTCGTTTTTTTAACAAAAACCCCCAAAACTCAAAAACTATTTGACATAGAAAAATTCTGTCAATGGGCATTAAAGGCCTAATACTGAGGCTAAGTAATACAATAGAAATATTTAAAAAGTTTGCATATCTAATAGGTTAAAAAATTTAAAATGTGACCCACGAAAAAAAGCTATTTTTTAAAGCCTCTCAGAGTACCCCCTCCAATTTTTTTATTTTTTGGCAAAATAACTCCAGGTTTTGATGCATTGTAGTACAACTCTTCTAGTTACATATGCAACAAACAAATTTGAGGAAAGTCTCATAGTTTGCAAATGGGGGGCGCCACCCCCCAATGGGGGAACTTAGACCACCTAATGTCAGCCCTGACGGGGTAACATAGACCGGATAGATAATTAATTTAAAATGACCATATATAACATATTTTATGTTTGATACACCTATTAATGTATTTTCTTTATGTTTCAGACTCTACAGACTCTAATTATTGTTAGATATAGAGTTTAAACTTATAAGTATTGACCTTAGTTCAAGATGCCTAGGACCTACAAACGTCCAAAGGGGGCTCGTACCTACCAGAATTACAGTGGAGATCTTATTGATAAAGTAGTGCAGAGCATCAAAGACAAGGAATTAAGTTTGACAAAAGCTGCGAGTCAGTATGGCATCGGTAAGGGTGCTCTTTTCAACAGAGTGCATGGAAAAACTGTGCTTAGTCCTGGACGACAGACTATTCTCTCACCGGTAGAGGAGGCGCTTATAGTGAAGAGGACTCTTCAGTGCAGTGACTATGGCTTCCCTCTCCAACCAATGGACTTACGCATCATAGTCAAAAGCTACCTTGATTCAGAAGGGCGCACCATTCCCATGTTTTCTTTGAATTTGCCAGGCCCAGACTGGGCCCTGTCCTTCATTAAGCGGCATAGTGAGATCAGCAAGAGAGTATCCAATGATAGTAAAAGGAGCAGAGCATCTGTGGGGGAGGCAGAGTTGAGGGATTACCATGAAAGGTTAACAATCAAGCTCCAGGGCATTCCTCCCAGTCATATCTTTAATTACAATGAGATGAACCTAGCAGACAATACCAAGACCACAAGATTCTTATATCGCAGAGGTGTCAAGTATCCTGACCGGGTTATTAATATGAGCAAGAGCTGCCTCACGATGATGATGTGTGGATCTGCTGATGGTACATTGTTGCCACCTTTCATAATATACAAAAGTGACAACCTCTACACATCATGGATACAAGGAGGTCTAAAAGGAGATCCTTGCTGTCATTTTCGCTGCTGTAAGAACGGCACACAATTCCATCACACAGCCAGTGGCTGGATGGATGCTAATGCTTTCCAAAAGTGGTTTAGTGAACTCCTCTTGCCTCACCTTCAAAACCTGGATGGTCCCAAGGCTGTTATTGGTGATAATCTGAGTGCTCACTTCTCAGAGACAGTACCTACTCAAACTAGCAGAAGACAATGACATCAAGTTTATCTGCCTTCCCCCTAACTCCACAGATAAAACACAGCCACTGGATGTGGCCTTTTTTGGACCTATGAAGAAGGCCTGGAAACATGTCCTGGAGGAGTTCAAAGTAGAAAACCCATCTTTAAGCATAGTGAACAAGCACGTATTCCCAAAACAGGTGAACAAACTCTTGAAACACCCTTCATTCTATCCAAACATTGAAAAAAACCTGAAAAGTGGCTTCAGGGCTACTGGGATTTTCCCCTTAGACATAAATAACCTGCTTCGCAGACTGGGCAACATCCGTACCGGTACTCGTAAAGATGCCACACCTGTCTTATCACGGGCTACCAGTTCCACTACATCCTCTTTCCTTGCAATTGAAGAATCACCTGAAGCAAGCAGTCTTTCAAATACCTTTGTCAATTACCTTGCAGAGAAGAAGTTTCCAAAATGTGCTAGCGGAGGTCGTCGTGGAGGAAGAGGAGCAAAAATTCAAGCTGGCACTCGTATTGTGTCAACAATAAGCCAAGATGAAGCTGAAGTATCTGGCCAATCCACTTTTGATGTGCACCCTTCAACATCAAAAGATCTATCTGCATACGCAGTTCGACAGAATGTTAAGAGGAAACTGAATTTGCTTGCAAGGAGAGATAATGCTGAGTCAGAGAGCACAGACATGGATACTGACCCAGATTCAGAAGAAACATATGATGTCAGGCCTACACGCTCCAGAAGTGCCAGAGTATTGACACCAATGCTTTCACCAGCAGGCACACCATCAAAGGTGCAGAAAGAAATACCCTCTCCTACTTCTGGGACCCCTACAACAGGTAATATACAGGAATAGTTAGCTACTATTAGGTATGTTTATTTATTTGAAATGTGTTAAAAAATGAAAAATTTTTTTGTTAGTTGTGTGTTCATTGCTAAGAAGTTAATATTGTATTCCCTGTACAGGTACACCAGCAGGCAGCAGGCACACTATCTAAGGTGCAGAAAGAAGTACCCTCTCCTAGTTCTGGGACCCCTACAGCAGGCAATACATCTGACAAAGTGAAACCCACCCCTACCAAGAAATTAAAAACAACTGCTCGTATCAGTGCCACTGATGAAGGATCCTGCACCTCAACAATAACTAAAAGCAGTGCACTTAAAGTGGGTAGCTTTGTGATTACCAAAGTCTATGTCAACAACAGCAGTGACAAACATCGAAAATATTTAGCCACTGTTGAACAGTCTGATGAGACTGAGGTGTCTGTCACATTCCTCCATGCAAGTGAATCCAAGACTGTATTTACAGTGGCTAAAGATGACACAGCCTCAGTGGAGATGAAGGACATCTGTGAAATAATTGATGTGTCTTATAAGTTTAATAGCAGAGAGCAGTATGTGTTCAATGCTGCTCTTGATGCAAGTCTGTAGGCATTAGCTTACCTACGTCAGTCTTTCAGTCTTTATTTACCAAAAGAACATTTTTTATGTTATGTTAATGCTGCTCTTGATGTAAGTCTGTAGGCATTAGCTTAGGTCAGTCTTTCAGTCTTTATTTACCAAAGGAACATTTTTTATGTTATGTTAATGCTGCTCTTGATGTAAGTCTGTAGGCATTAGCTTAAACAGTCTTTCAGTCTTTATTTACCAAAGGAACATTTTTTATGTTATGTTAATGCTGCTCTTGATGTAAGTCTGTAGGCATAAGCTTAGGTCAGTCTTTCAGTCTTTATTTACCAAAGGAACATTTTTTATGTTTATGAAAGAAAGTTATTACATTTATGGAAGAAAGTTATTATGTTTATTTACAAAAGGAAGTTAGTGCATATATTTACAAAAGGAACAGTTAGTTATGTTATTTCTTTGAAATATGTTCAAAAAATGGAAATTTTTCGCCAGTTGTGTGCATTTTGCTCACAAGTTAATATTGTATTCACTGTAAGTGAAGATAAATAAAGTGTATTGTTAAATACTTGCAAAATTATTAACATTACGGGCAACTTAAACCAAGATGGGGTGACTAAGAAGACCCAATGGGGTTACTAAGACCACCCGGTCTAAGATACCCCCAGAGCTGGGGTAAAAAAGACCATCGATTTTTTTTAATTACATCAAAACTATGAGAGGCAGGAGCCAGCAATTTATGGTGAGTGAAGCTAGAGTATAGATCTGTATTTTGCATGTTTCAATTTAAGTTTAACTTATCTAGTAAAAAAATGGCATCATTTAAAAAAAAGTGGTCTAAGTTACCCCAGTTTACGGTACATAACATGCCCACAAAGTTTGTCTGAACCTGATGCCATAACTGCTTTGTATAATAGTGATAATAAAGTGTATAATACTAATATTTTCTTAATGCCACACAAAAACAATAGCACATATGTTCTTAGTCTTCAATAGCTAAAGAATAGTAATAATTTTGGTTTCAAAATAATTTATTTCAAAACCAAAGCTAAATCAAAGATTAGAGAATTTTTTAGTTTCTAACATGATCAAAAATGCTTTGGAATCCAATTTTGAATATTGGTCAAAAGTTTCCTAAAATAGCATAAAAGCAATCATTTCACATGTGAATTTAGGAATTGCAGGCAAAAAATTAGCCATTTTTCTCTCGAACATAAAAACAGAAAAAATTGGGAAGATTCAGATTTTTTCATCCAATTCACAGGTGGCTTCCGCCCAATTTTTTATAAGATTTGTAGTTAATGACAATTATATGCAATCAAATTCCTCAAAAGTGTTGTTCCGACAAACATTACATAGGTAGGTGTGTTTTTGACAAGCATCAAGTTCTGCCATCTGCCATATGGTGCCCGGTAACTTGTGTATTATAGTCAAATGGGGTAAGACAGGATCGCAGCCTTCATGGGGTAAGAAAGGACCAGCCCATGGTGTGCATTCTAATTGCACTAAATTTAATTTGACAAAAGAATATGTTAGAGCAATCATTGCCTGTCACTTCAGTGTTTGTTTCAACTCTCTTCTGCAAATATTGAATTTCTTGCTAATTTTTAAAGAAAACCTATGTGAAGATGGGTCACAAAATAGTTAACCCTGTTTAGGAAATAAGCTCTGTCTAATGACAAAAAATTTTTTGGCCAGGTTTGTGGATGTAGGCAGGTAACCTCAAGTAATAAGCAACTTTTGAGACATACTTGGCATTCCTACCTGCTACCATCACTGCCTGACATGTATTCTAAAATGGGGGTAAAAAAGGACCGGACATGGGGTAAGATGGAACCAATAAATGATCCTGTTTTACCTCACAAACGGTCCATCTTACACCACATATGATCCAGTCTTACCCCACAAATGGTCCTCTATTACCCTATGGCCTACAGTATATCAAAAATAGTTTTTAAATGAATATATTATTATGCAGTAACTGGAGTATTTTGGTCAAAATTTTCATCTTTTGCTCACTCTCACCAAATTTCTTTGAAAATTTCAATCTCGAATAAGGCATTATTGCTAAAATACTGGAGTTTCTTGCAAGTTTCTTGGACTTCTTATTATTGCTAGCAAAAGTAAAGTATAAAATGATAATTAACTATGCCAGCTATATAATGTCATCCATATTTTTTGCTCAAAAGACTAAATGGATCATATGGCTGCATTTAATGTCAACAAAGTTTTCTCGTGACAAAAGCTCAAATGTGACTGATATTAGAGTTGACTTCCCACAACACAAAACAGTAACAAGTGGTTGTTTAATCAAATAATGTGTTTCTAGATGGATAATATTGAATATCAGAATTGCACTTTTATTAAAAACCTTGTAACATAAGAATTACCAGTTGGTCCTGTCTTACCCCAGCCTGGTCCCTTTTTAACTTACTTTTTTTAATCTGTACAGAAAACTATGTTAGATGCAAAATGTCTGAGTTGTAGTTTAGAAGCCCATTGCATAACTGCACCTTGTGATAGGTTTAGGGTTTTTTAGTTATTCATGGTATAGATGCTACAGGCTTGTTAGTGATGTCGGTCCTGTCTTACCCCATCTGACTATACCTACCGAGTGATTGACAGTAAACAAGTCTTTTTGGGTGTTCAGGCTCCATTAACTGATTTAAAAAGAGACCTCAAGGCAGTGTGGAAATCGGGATAGGTACGTAGTAGGTATATTGTCGTGTTTATACCATCCAATGGGGTAATAAGGGACTGGCAGTGTAAATCGGGACAGTCATCTGTCATGGCATAAAAATGTTATAGCAGCAAAACTAATTGAAATATATCCAAACTAAAAATAATGGCTTAAACTGAAACATTTTTTCTATCTATTTAGCATTAAGTAAGATAGAAAATCATGCATTTACTACCTCTAAAAAATCCCTGAAAAAATTTTTTACAAATTATATTTTGGAAAAGTATTTCTGCTAAGGTCTGTAGTACAAATTTTTTTTTAATTTTCACAATTATTGTCTTTTAACATAAAAAAGGTATGTCAACTATTAAAGAAAAGTCTCACAATTTCAATAATACTAACAATGTTTGCGATACCACATAAATGATGAGATAATCTCTGATCACTTTATAATTTATTGCATTTGGCACTTCATTAAGCAGTGCAGACAAGGGGAGATATCACACTCCCTGTTTGGGCAATTTATATAATTCAAATTTACAATACTAAATAGATTTGATCCACAATGAGATTAAATTTAATGATGAAAGCTGTTTCAAAGCTTAACCACCTCTTTTTACTCATCTTTATACAAATTTTTTTTTTGTGTACCTGAATGAATTCAGGTACACAATGCAAAAATTAATTATTAAACTGTTTTAAAATTTATAATAACAGCACATAAACAAGTAAAAATTACATATGGTAATTTAATTCCATTTTGATACTTATTGTTTGTAGAGGTTATATTGACCAATCATTGGTAAAATAATACAATAAATTTGTGGGTACACTCATCTCTTGGTTTGGTTAGATAAAGGTAGAGTTTTTATACATGGATTCTGAATTAAATGACAATAAATGGATTCATTAGGTAATTTTTGAATCCCAATTATCCATAGGAATAAAAATGCCACTATTTCATAAACATTCCATGCATACACTCATGAAAAATATACTTCTGTAGTTATTGCCAATTGGGGTGAATTCTCAAAATGACAAAATAGTTGAATGTAAAATATTTAGCTATAGGAGTAGGATCATTATAAATTTCATGATGATTGTTGTTTTTTGAAAATTTGTTTCATGATTTAAAAGTTATAGAATATTTAAAATCTTCATTAAACTTGTGAAAATGCTAATTAACTTAAACTGAATATATATTTACCATTATTTAAAATGATCATTTTTGGTCATTACAACTCTAAACAAAGAGATGAGGCTTCTTGAATCAGCTCTTCTCACTTAGTTATTAATTATTTCAGCAAATAATTCTGATTAAATTTACAAGTAATGTTTTTAGTATAAAACACTTTGCAAAAGCTGACTGAAATGCACTACTGAATTGGCAACAGGAATGATGGAATCCTGCATCCATATACCATTTAGTTGCATATCTGGCTGCCTGCTTTCATTGTATTCAGATTTACATGATTTTGCTCCCTCAAACAGCCTCTGTGGTGTCTGCCTGTCTGGTGTGCATGGCTTTGAAGTTCAAAGTTTGAACTCATATTGGTGACGTCACTGGCGTGATTTGTCATTACTTTGTGAAGGTTATTTTGTCCTGTTCAACTTAGAAACAAATTTTCAAATAATTATCAATTTATAATTATTCCATACCTACCTAGTCTAATTGAAATCTGTAGCCTACCTAATTGTTGTCCACTGTACAGAGAGTGGATGAATATTGCAAGACCTTTGGCGACGCTTCAGTAGCAAAATTTATGCTTTCAGAAGATCTTGCTGACACATTTAGATTGAAATTCTTGCATTTAATATATTTGTCAGGCTTTGGCCAACTATTTAAAAAAAAGTAAGGTTTCCGATATGTTGGATGGATCAGGATGCAGCGAAGCTTGTCCGGAAATCAGTTGCAATGAGTTCCCGCCAAAAAAATGTAAACATCAAGCTTACGATTACGTAGTTGCGGTCACATTAGAGCGGTCAGCATAGTGACAAACCAGAGGCAGAGATTTTTTAGAATCAGTTCATTTTTAATTTCCTCATTTACCCAAGATTTAAACCAATTTCTTATGTATGATGAAGCTGGTATCCAGGATACTTTACTGGTCTACTTATAGGACTCAAAAATGAACTTGAGGGAGTGTCTAAAAAACTCCCTGCTTTGCCACTAATCCACTATCACTATGGCAGTCAGCATAGTGGCAAACCAGTGATTTTTTAGAATCAGTTCATTTTTAATTTTCTCATTACCCAAGATTTGAGCCATTAAAGCCAATATCTTGTGCATGATGATGCTGGTATCCATGATACTTTTCCGGTCTACTTATAGGACTTGAAATTGAACTTGAAGGAGAGTCTAAAAAACTCTCTGCTTTGCCACTATGGGCCGGTCAGACTTCATTATCACTTGTTCAGTTGACACTTGCTGTACAATCAGACTGTTTTTAGGGTAAAATTAGTTATTTGAGGTAACATGTGCATGCAACCTTGTAAATAAGTTTGTGGCTTGTAAATAGTTTTTTCATTACTAAGCGTAACTGCGTAAATGGCTTTTCATTTAAAAATTACCCAGCGACGAATCTTAAAATTACCCGGCTACACTTAGGGCTTAAAAACCCATATATTGGCAACACTGCATCCACCCTCTGCACCCTGGATTGTTGTTAGGCCTACTTTCATTCTTTCAAGTGGAACTTTAATTTCTCTTATTTTTCTTAGTCTCTATCTCAACTAATATCAAAAAACCAGCCAAGGTTGATCAAACATAATATATTTACCATAATTTCCAGAATTCAATCCTGTCACTTGCCAAAAGTGCAAAAGCTGCAATGCTGCATAGTGGTAAAGCAAAGACTTTTAGACTCTTCCTTAAGTTCATTTTGAGTCATATTAGTAGTCCAGCAAAGTACCTATCATTTATATCAGCATTATCATACATAAATTTTTGATTTAAATCTAGAGTTAGTAAAGTAGGTAAGGAAATTAAAAATGAACTGATTCTAAAATTTCTGCTTTGCCAGTTTGCCTGTTGCCACTATTCCTTAATCCTTAAGGACTTTAAGTTTAAGGTACTTGAATAATGTACATATGCATAAAATGCAATGAATCAAATACAAAAAAAAACTAGCTTTAGAAACTGTAAAAATCAGTATTGAGAGCGTATTTAGTGCTCACCTTTGCCTACCACTGCATGTATTGCAAGCTCGACCACCCCATCCTCTTTCGCACTCGCATTTGCCTTCATAACACTGGCCATGAACACATTCTGTAGCACCACAATTAGAAATAGCAAGGCTATAAATTATATTTAATGCAGAGATAATAATCAAATATTTTAGTAAATGTTCATGGAGTACTTTCTTTTTAGGATTTAGGTCCAGGAAATCTTCAGCCATGATTAGTCTATCATTTTCATTTTTGTGACGTCACGAGCAAAACATTGACAGTCATACGTGGTCACATCAAAAGAATGTAAATTTGTCTCACGAATCGTAGAAAGCTATGGGAATAAAATGTAATTAACGACTTCTCAAATCGTGAAGTAAGTAAAAACGTAGAACAGTAAACTACTTAAAAATTTGACGTTTTTATGTAGATTGCACTATTCTTAGACTCGAGGGCCCCAGAGAAGCTAAGATCCATGTGTATTGATCTTGATCTTCTACTAGTTGACGGCGTGTTCCACCAGAGGCGATTCTCGCCGTAATCTGCTTATTTATTAAGTCTCAGGGCTGGAATCGACGAGTTTTGCCGATGAATTCTTCAACCGCTTTGCAGATGTGCGGCCAGGCAGGGCAGTTGGAGGTGTCTCCTCCCAGCAGTGAAGCAGTGCAGAGTGTATGAACTCCATGCGAGTTTACTTGGCGACGCAGTTGCGCACGGTCTTCTTCAAACTCCATGCAAGAGATGAGATAATGATGCGAGGTTTCTGGGGTGTTGCATGAGGGGCACAGCGGAGAGGGGGCTTGGCGGATTTGGTAGAGGGCCTTGTTCAGCGGAGCTGTGCCAAGGCGGAGTCTTGCAACTGTCTCTTATACACATCTAGATGTGTATAAGAGACAGATCTTTGAGCGGCTGTAGAACAAAGAGTTTTTGTGGTATAGAATTGAGATTTTGCAGATGTTGGCTACATAGGTTGTACATAATTCCATAGAATTTTTGTTTCAAACTGAATAAAATTTCAGGAGTTATAAGACTTTTAGTGAGCTCTGTTTTTTTTGTGTCACCCTGTACTTCTTGTTTCTACACTTGGCACACTAGGTTCTATGAATTTACAAGCAAAAGATATTTCGATTGGTTCTGATTTTTTTTTTTTCGCACTTGCTTTTCAACACTTCGGCACAACACGTCTTATCACCATGAACAATCGATGCAAACTCTTGAAAAGAACTAACCAGACCATCCATGTGTATTGAAGCATTTTATCAGATTATGGAAATAAGCTACTTGAAATTCAAATTTTATAGAATTTCGAAAGTCAGCTTTCTTTTTAAACGTGATAAAGTCAGCGGAGATTTAACTCTCTACCACGTTCGGCATGTGATGACTTCGCCTCACTCACAGCCGAGGAGAAATGATTGAATGTTGCGACAAGCGCATGGCACTACCTATCTTGAATGTGTTCAAAATGGGGGCGCAGCCGTAGGCCACAAATTTTACTCCCAAATAAGCCCTGGAGTCAACGCCTAGCTGCATCATGCATTAACTTTACTCAGCCTCAGAACTAGAAGCCGCTTGAACTCCGTAATCCAGACAAGCGACACGCTGCCGGAAGATAATAGCGCCATAGGTCTTCAGCCACTGCTTAAGCATGCCCCCTCATAAGCAGGCAGTTCCCCATACGGCTGTACCTACTCCGGTATAACCTCTTCTGGCCTAACCTATTCACGCTGTCCCGGCTCACAGCCTTCTTGCAGACAATGACTGGCTCTAACCGCACACTTGGACCGCCTTTCTAACTTCTTGCAGCCAATGAGGTTAGGTTAGGGCCGCTCAGGTTTGCTTTGGATGGAGTGAGGTTGCAACTCGTATAGGCTAGGCCTGAAGAGCAGAATAGGTTAGACCAAATGAGATTTGGCCAGGTACAGCATGACCATGTTTACCTTTGGCAAGCTTATTTTGTGACTGTGGACATCCGGCGCTATGGCTTTGAGCACTTGACTTCATAGGCCGTTCTGCACTCTGGCCTTCTTACCTATGGAAAAGAATATGAACTAAGTGTGAAGTATGGCAAAGCTGGCATCCGGCATGCGCCCCTTCAAAATAGGGGAACATGCAGCCACATTTTGTGCTACTTCAGGTATTAGAACCCGTTAGTTTAACCTGAGAGTAACGCAAGTCAACAACGCAACTCGGGCGAAAACAATTCAGCTACAACCAAGAACTGGTATCTTCTCTGTGATATGTTATAAAGGGATTCTTGAAACTGATAATAATAACTTGTAGATATGACGGAAAGTATATTTGCGCAATTTGAATGAAAATTAGTAGGAAAACGAGCCGAGTTTAATTCAAACGTACGTATGCAATAGGCCAGTGCATCTCACGATAATATTTCTCTTCTTAATTGACGTTTTTTGTCTCCTATCTAATTCTGCGTCTCAGCTGCTGTACTACAGTAAATGGATAGTTTTAATTTACTCTTATTTTTCTGATGAGCTTCTGCTAGAAAACCTCGTGCCAACGCTCGTCTATACTCAATATGATGATATGTGGTCATAGTAGCTGGTTAGACCTTACAACGAATCAATAAATAAAATAAGTTTTTAGAAGCATTGAATGTTTTTAAGTCTGAATTTAACTCCACCTGAATGTTTTGCGCGTAGCTTAGGATCATTTTCGATATTCAGTCGTTCCACAAGATGTAGGTTTAGAATAATTGATCGCTTGAAAACACGCAACTCAAACTGACACCTCACGAATATATTTGCAGATTGTGAATTGTAGAAGTCCCGGTAGACACGAGATCAATATTACGTGCAAGAGTATATAGTGCATACAAACCCTAAACGATGATATATTCATCGCAAACGACTTAAATTTGTTTCAATAAAAATTACTCTACAACTCTTGGACCAACATGGCGGCTTCTTCCATGCTTACCTTGCAATTCAAATTGAATATCTATCAAGTCCATGACAGAAATTAACGGTAAAGAGAATAAGAGCTTTGAGATTGAAAAAATTCGCGTTGTTAGACATCCTAGTTCCAGTATATGATCCTGATCGATCAATCATCCAGATCCAGTAGCGTCATTTAGACTATTTTCAGCGGGATTCAGCAATCCCGCTGACAAATTTCACAAAATTCCACAAGCCCCCTTAATTAATTTATCACAATGATTATTATTTTTTGCCACCGAAAACTACAAAATGCTGACAAATTCATAACAACCAGTCAGTATTAATTAAATATGATGAAAAATCTTAGGGGACGTAGACACCCCCCCATGTCCTTAAAACTTAGTTACGCCCCTGTCCAGATCGTTGGATCATCCTGCAGCTTGGATGGCTACTACAAATACCATGTAGAGGACCGTGGCCGCGACCACCCCTAGCGTCAGCACTTGGTCGGGTGTGAAGATAACCATGGGATATCTGAGTTGAGAGACTCGTCTCAGTGGCCCGCCGTGTCGGTTCGTCGAGTGTTGAGACATTAGGTCTCCTGAACGGTGAAATCCAGTGTAGTGAGACGACTGGTGCCCTGGGTGGTGAGAAATTATGCTTCTAGAGTGGTGAGACACCCGATCTCTTGGGTGGTGAGACGGATCTTGTGAACCATGACGTGCGAGGTGATTGAGTCCAATAGTTTTGTGTTTGGGGCGGCTTTGAGTTCTGGACGAGTTGGAACTTATTGGTAATCTTGTTCGCTGAATCTTTTTAGTTTCATTTGAACTAAGAAAATATTTGTGAGGCATGTAAGCTACGCTTGATAACAATCCAGTTTGAGGTCGTGATACTTGTTCGTAATTTCCAAAACTTTCCTGTTCGCTGCCACGCTCCTGGTTTTCAGATTTGTTATTGCCAAAGACCGTTTTCGCCTTCTTCACGTCAGTGCTTGTCAAAGTTCGGTTAGTGCTTAACCCTCGTTTCTGTTGGGCGCCTGGGTCCACATTTTCAAATGCAACTTTCTTACTGGGAATTGTACTTAAACGCGGCAAAACCTTTTCCTTCGAACGAAGCGGTATGTTTTCCAATTCAATGACTTGTTTAGAGTCGTGTTTACTTTCACTTTGATTTCGCGGTCTATAATTTATACGAAAATTTTTCTTCTTCGAAATATCGTCGAATTCAGCGATCCCATAGTTATTCTTCTTCTCGGAATTTGTTTTGATTACATCAGTTTTCCCGAACTTCCCTCCGAGCTCGGCGCCAAGGTGCCTGTGCTGCTCTGGTCGGAAATTTTTCCACAGGATGGAATCCTGCTTCAAATTTCCCCATGCCAGTTCGAATTTTTTCCGGTCTCGATCGTAGTACGAATTTTCTTTGAGGCTCGGATGGAAGGCGTTTGGAGATTCATTATCAGATTCACAATCAGACTCCTCCTTAGCTTTGCGAGTCACTTCTTGCGTCTGCTCGAAAAAATTTTGATCCTTCACTTGCTGTTTATGATCATCAAATTTTGGTCTATTCATAAATTCCTTCGGTTCACTCAGAATGAAAGGTTTCTTGTTTAGGTTAAGATTCGATCCAATTAGTAATTTATCGTTAATTGCAAGGAAGTGAGATGACTCTGGACGCGCATGCTCTTCGTGCTGTTTTTGACTCAGATGAATCGAGTTCAGTATTGACTCAGACACAACATCTGAGTCGTGAATAAAAGTCGGATGTGGCAAGGAGAAAGATGACTTGAACCCAGCCAACATCATCGTGAACTCTAATTGTACTCATTCACAGAGTATAAAGTGGTGTCGTCAATTACGTCGGATGACGTCACCAGGCACGTCGGATGCCCTCTTCAGTCACGTTGTATGATGTTGAAGTTGAATTGTTTCAACAGCCGTTCATCTGTTGAACGACAAAAATCCCTTGAAAGAGGTCTTCGCACTTCTCACTCACTGCTCACTTCATTTCTCACTCACTGCTCACTTCATTTCTCACTCACTGCTCGCTTCTTTTCTCACTCACTGCTCACTTTATTTCTCACTCACTGCTCATTGCACTTCTCACTCACTGCTCATTGCACTTCTCACTCACTGCTCATTGCACTTCTCACTCGCTGCTCATTGCACTTCTCACTCACTGCTCACTTCATTTCTCACTCGCTGCTCACTTCATTTCTCACTCGCTGCTCACTTCATTTCTCACTCGCTGCTCACTTCATTTCTCACTCGCTGCTCACTTCATTTCTCACTCGCTGCTCACTTCATTTCTCACTCGCTGCTCACTTCATTTCTCACTCACTGCTCACTTCATTTCTCACTCGCTGCTCACTTCATTTCTCACTCGCTGCTCACTTCATTTCTCACTCACTGCGGGAGGCAGTGAACGAAGCGTAACAAGCAGGCTTGTTCCTTCATGTCTACGTGAAATAAACGTGAAATGATGAAATGACAATCAAGTCACTATTTCAAATATTATTATGTACGTGAACTCAATTCCTTGCCAACATTTTCATCTCCCCCCTAAAATTTCTAGAAATCGGTCAAGTGCAAAGATTTTACAAATATTTTAATAAAAAATTTACTTGTGACAAGTTTGCGAGAGGCTCTTCGGAAAAATAGGAATTTTTAATGCATCTTGCTAAGGATTAACGTTTACGAAGAGTTCGTGCTCTATAACTCCTCCGATAGTGTGGACGATTAATTCGTTTGATTTTAATTAAAAACAGCTAACCTATAAGAGAAATCAGACAGATACCATCATTATTTTTATGCGTTTCCCCAATTGTGACACGATTGTTCTCAAATCTCGATTGTCAACACTCAACCGCAGTGACAAGCCAGCGTCGCGGAGGGAAGGTAGTCGTCGCTGTGACTGCGTGCAGGGTTGCCGGCTCATGATCTTATACTGACAACTCCGCCCTGTCACGGGCTCATAACCTCGAATTGCTGTGCCTGCACCTACTGCAGTCAATCATAACAACTGGAGTAGGTCATACGAACAACTGTTTTGTTTTCACGCATCATGCGTGCACATAAACCCTAATATGGGTGGACTATAGTAAACTAAACCCTAATATGGGTGGGCGAGTAACCTAAACCCTAATATGGGTGGACTACAGTAAACTAAACCCTAATATGGGTGGACTATATTAAACTAAACCCTAATATTGGGGGACGAGTAACTTGGTTCTCGCATTCTGACAAACGATAGACTTTTCGGTGTTGATCCGGGAGGGAGAAACGACCGAGCTTTTCTGAGGCCGATTTTTAAATTTGCATTGATAAATAGCCGTATACGTATAGCCGTATAACTCGCAAAAAAATAATAGAAAATTTGTCACGAGGGAAACATCACCGTTGGGATGTTAGGTTTGTATATTGAAAGTTTCGTTCAAATCTGTTCGCTAGTTTAGAAGAAATTTCTTGGTCACTGCAAATTTTGGCCAGTATTGTTCTCTAACTCACGAATAAAGGTGAAGGTCTTAATGAACAAGTGTACAAAGTTTCATCAAGCTTCGTTCATTAGTTTGGGAGATATTCCTTGGTCATTGAATTTGGAGATTGGCCGTGAGACCGGCCCCGAGACCGGCCGGCCTCAAGGTCTATATTCAAAATAATTCACCAGCCTAAATTCAAAATAAATGGTTTTGACATTTTTCTCTTCCTCCAGTTAACTCAATCAATTTACAATTTATTTACACGTGAAAACATTTAAAATTTAAATTGTTCATGTTATGTCAACTTCTAATTAGGAAACATTCTAATGATCTTCATAGAAGACAATACTAGACAATTATTTATCTTAACTATAATACCTCGGATTCAATAAATGTCCTGCTAAATACTTTATTGTTAATGATCCTATTCTTCTTATCACTACAGATCTATAACACGAGAATTTCTTGTTCTTTATATAATGTTAATACCAATATTCAGAAACTTCATGACCAGTCTCGGTCAACAAATCTATCCACTTGAAATGTTTAGCATTTCTTGTTTCAAAAACCGATTATCTTCATGTATACCTTTTCATTTTAACAAATTTACTAAAGCCAATGTTGAAAAATTAGCCGAAGTTTTTTACTGCGAACGTGTGATAGCTCAAGCACTTCTCAATGCATTCACTGTTATTATTAACATTAAATTTATTCCGGAAAGTTATTTGTACTCATAATTAAAAATCCTCATTTTTGAAATACATTTAAGGAGTCATAGCACTACAATCAATTCCTCAATGTTGATGGTAATTACCGAATGAATCTTTTTCGGAAGAATCGCCCACGACGCATGATTCCAGTCATGTTGTGTCTGATTTTGGCCATGTTCATCGAGTTAATTATGGCAGTGGCAAGCTTCATCATCAGCCCCTGGTCGGAAATCCGCCCAATCATCCGCGGCTTTGTTGCCGCTGCGGCCGTACGTGCGAGCGCATGGCTTAACTAGCAGTTCAGTTCAAACATGGTGCAAGCGTTTCTGTGTTGCTGGTTCACGACAACATGAAAGAAATAAACTTTGTCTATTATTCAATACATTCATTATATATTTCATTTCTCATATATTTCTGCTATATCCAGAATAATCAGCAAATTTAGGTCGAATAAGAGAGAGGAATAATCGTGCATAGTTTAGTTCCGTTCAAGGAAATGTTACGTAACTTATGTTCATTGAGAACTTACATCTATTTGAATGTCCATTTAACAAAAGAATAATAGAAATGAGTTTATTTGAGTTATAAATTTTATGTGTAACGACATGAATATGAACTCCTAATATAACTGTTTTTATTTGTCGTATGAATGTAGCACTTAAGTAATAAAATTACTAGATTGCTTAAATCGCAAGTTAATCAGGAATTTAAAAGCAAAGAAAACAGCCAGAATATTAACCATTTCTTAAGAATGAAAACGTTTCGGAGTCCAGCTCCATCGTCAGTTCAAAGTTCAAAACCTATAAGAAAAGCAGAATCAATTAGAAAACTATATTCACATCGAAGATAAAAACATAAATTGACAAAAATAAAAACAAATACACATAAGGAGACAGACCTATCTGTTAACAATTTCAAGGGGATAGGAGCTGAAGGCTGCATTTAACCGAGGTTTCTGTTTAAAAAATATACAGAGATTCTAAAATTCGTAGGTCAGTAACACCGGTCGTGTATAAGCTAGAACTCTAAAATCACTATCGGACACCGGAACATTGCACTGCTCGGCATGGACGCGCACAGCTGAATGAGGAGGATGCGCAAGTAAAGTTCCCGTTCTAAAACTTTTGCCTTTATGCTCCGCCAGCCTAGTGTAAAAATTGCGAGACGTCATACCGACGTACGCTGATGCGCACTGCGCACAACTGTATCTATATACTAGGGACGAACGCATAAAAAGAGGGAGAGCATCTTTATAGTTGAAGAACGAACTGATTTTGAAGTTATTCACCAATATCACCTGCAGATTTACATTCGGAAGATATTTATTGATCAAATCTTTCAATTCCTTAGCCAACTATACAACTATAAAGATGCTCTCCCTTTTTATGCGTTCGTCCCTAGTATATAGATACAGTTGTGCGCAGTGCGCATCAGCGTACGTCGGTATGACGTCTCGCAATTTTTACACTAGGCTGGCGGAGCATAAAGGCAAAAGTTTTAGAACGGGAACTTTACTTGCGCTTCCTCCTCATTCAGCTGTGCGCGTCCATGCCGAGCAGTGCAATGTTCCGGTGTCTGGTAGTGATTTTAGAGTTCTAGCTTACACGACCGGTGTTACTGACCTACGAATTTTAGAATCTCTGTATATTTTTAAACAGAAACCTCGGTTAAATGCAGCCTTCAGCTCCTATCCCCTTGAAATTGTTAATAGATAGGTCTGTCTCCTTATGTGTATTTGTTTTTATTTTTGTCAATTTATGTTTTTATCTTCGATGTGAATTTAGTTTTCGAATGTAGCACTTAATTGTCAACCGTGATGCTGAGTGATGTATAACACGTTCTGCATGTAGTTCATTCTACTCGACAAGAATGGTATGGCGATAATGGGAGTGGTAATGGTAATGGATTATTTACTGTCATTGGTGCAACGATTAATTAAATCAAATTTAATTTAATTTTATCAAAAAGTTGTCGTTCGAAATTCTAAAAAGAAAATATTTCTCTCATAGATGATGGAAGGGACTGCAGAGAGCGGTCGCTTGCTACTGGTTGAAGGAAAAGCTCAAATTAGCGAAGAAAATCCGGTAACACATAAATATATAATGAATCTCGGAAAAAAAGTTAACCTCAGACATATCACTAATATAGCCTGTAAAACTGAGTGAACTATTGAGTACTGTAACAAACCATTTTTCCATGCCTATCTCAACTATGCCACATAATCATTAGTTATACAGTACAGTAAATACATCATTTATGCTTAATTGTATGCATCATTTATACTTATTAATCACTTTTGGACTAAATCCATGCAAAGGAATGGTAGATTTAATTAAATTTTAACATCTCTGAAACAGATTATACGATTAAACACAATTTTGGGGGACAAGATTCGAGCAAGTTAATGTTAATTGATGCCTGTGGAGATCGATTTGATCGGGATGGCAATCAGAGCCGCTCAGTAGAAAAGGTTGAATAAGCGATGAATTTGGTGATTGCAATTAATTAGGATCAGATTTAGCTCAACTTGGGCATAAAAGTCGAGTGTAACTTTGACAGATTTTTTCATTGTTTCTCTTGGAGTGACGTCAAAATAAGAATTTGACTGGTTACGTTTGTTCTCTCGGTTAAACTGTAAATTATTTTGAGAGACACTTATTTAACAATACCTGATGAATATAAAATATTGTGCATATATTATAGGCAGGGAAGTGATATATTCTAGTTTAATGTCATATAATTCACCTGTTAGCGCCACTTTAAATTACCCCATTCTAATTTAGCTTGAGTTAATTGCTAATTCTGTAAGCAATATGCAATCAATGAGCCAAATAGTTCATAAGACCATTTAATTAAGACAATGATAATATGTACATTCATTCATGTAATATAGTCTTCGTTTGTGGAAATGCTGTTCTTCTGCCCAGCGGCGCGTGATCTGTTAGGTTCGTTTTTCGGGGTATGGCCGCATGCATGCGATGTCGTGCGCGCAACTGCAGCCAGGTTGATCCCAAAATAAACTGAATTAAGAGTTTAGTTCAAAGTGCCACAAAAAAGTCGATGAGTGTTCCGATCGCAGGATAGTCTACGCTGGCAAGCCAGAGCTCGCGCACCTCCAACAGATTTATGAACAGATGTCTATTCAAAATTTCAAATAATTTGAAGCCTTTTCTACATTTCGAGTAGAACATTAAAAAATTTGAGGCTATTTCTTTCCATAAAGTGTCTTATTGTGAAAATAATATGTAATAGCATGAGCATAAACAACATTAGGATTATACCGTCCTCGTCTATATAGTTATAAGGCTCAAGCAAAACAGCTGATGTACAACTGTCAGGCACGCTACCGTAACTCCCTTACTTGTTTTAGCAGTTACTGCGTCACTTCCGTGACGTCACTATAGTATGCTTATATAAGCTCCCCGAGCAGACCTTCAGTCAGTCTTAGGCAGCCCCAGGCGAGACGTAGTAAGCCATCACCATGTAGTCCGCACGATCACGCCAGACTCCGGCGTCGAGTAGCCTCCGTCGTTAGAGTAACCATCTAAAACCTACCTTGTGTACTTATCACCAAGCTTCCTTGTATTCCTATCTAGTTCGTAATAGTCTTAGGCAGGAGGCGAGACGTAGTAAGCCATCACCATGTAGTCCGCACGATCACGCCAGACTCCGGCGTCGAGTAGCCTCCGTCGTTAGAGTAACCATCTAAAACCTACCTTGTGTACTTATCACCAAGCTTCCTTGTATTCCTATCTAGTTCGTAAATATATAACTAAGAAACTCGCCTCTCAATCAACCTGCCGCTTATTCGGACCCTAGCTAAAATACCTTGGACCCTCAACTCATAACCTAAGATCATCCGGTTATTAATCAATACTGAAGATATATTATAATTATATATTATCGGGCCGGTCAGACCAAAACACATCCGGACACAACTACTAAGTATGATAGACAGAAAAATTGAATCGATATGCCTCGCCGGACTTAGCGGAAATGGAGGCATTTAAATTGCAGAGGCCATATAGGAATTTTTGAATTGTAGTATCACGTGAGTGCTTCTGGAACCAAGATATATTAAAAACTATGAAGACATATTAAACACTAACGAAAATACTTATATTTTTTCCATTTAAGTCAATAATGGTGCGAAACGGATTTGATGGTAGATATATGGAAAGATTTAAAATGGAATGGAACATGGTTGTTATGCCTCCATAGCGTTTTTAGCCTCTCATTCCCATGCAGCAATAAAACAGTATTAAAAACTCTCGCTGAGTTTCGTTGAGGCTCACTGGCTCGTGCCTTTGTCACACGCTCCTCTCTTGGGTTGGTAGAGGTCGTACTTCCAGCGCTTGTTTGAGGTATTTTTCGGTTAATATTAGCCTTCATGATATAATATTATTAAAGGGTATCACAATAATTGAAATGCGCTGGTACGTTAGACAAAACGCTGCAATTGAATTTTAATGCTAACTTTTAAAGGTTTGTGCACTAACATCTTGACACCATTCTTTGAAAATAATTGTAATCTAAATCGCCGAACAATTTCTGTGCCCCAGAGTGTTATTATTATCGCATATATTTTCTTGAACAAAAATCTTGAATAAATGGCTGATGATATATTTCGATATGAAAAGATGAATATTGAAATTATCTCTATGTGAATGGTTGAAAACTATTTCAAAACCACATAGACAGAAATAAAGCTAACAAACAATAAAACTATCTTATAAAACTCTACAGGAGCTAAATTCGGTTGCACCTTAAAAGTATCTCAAAAGCAAGTTTAGTAAAAGTATTAGTTACTTGCACTAACTGCCGGTCTAGGAGCATAAAATAAGCACGAGATAGAGACTTGCTAATGAAGAATAGCCACAGCAATCATCGTTTGCTTTTGTTTATTGTAAAACAACATGCAAAGAGCGCGTATGCCACCAATCGATCAAGTAACATGACTAGAGAACACTTACCTAATAAAAACTTTACAAGCAAGGCTACTTTAAAACATACTTCAATAGCTGATATACCGAACTTGTGATCAATATTACTAGCCACTAACATGGTTAGGAGACTGTGCCAATGCAATCTATCGTATTGGAAGACTAGGTCGGTATCAATAGGAGCTCATAATAAATGACTTATTTTTTAATCAAAATATATGGATGGAACAAAAAAAACGGACTGTTTCTTTAAAAGTTTATTTATTTATCCAAAATCTTCTTCTATAAATGCTGGATTGAATTCCAAGTCACTAAGGACAGTTTCGCAAGTTCGTCAATACTTCTACGTCGATATTCATTATTCAGTGATTAAGTAACTAATTTTCCTAAAAATTTCTTCAGGGCGGTAAGTAGAAGAATAACCTGAGCGAGGTTGGTCGTTGGTGACGAACTCTATTCGGTAGTTCAAACGATATGATGACTAAACTTAGTCCATGCTTTACGGTTCGTATTTCATACACCTACTTTATTCTGTTTTCTGCTCAAAACTCGTTGCTATGCAAAATGTGTAACCCCCTCCCTCATTTTACTCCCACATTAGGTGGGGATTACCACAACCCCGGTATAGGGGTAGGATGTTACCACAACCCCGGTATAAGGTCGTGAGCAAAGGCGGAAACTTGTGGCGGGTGCAGCTCGCAGGCCCGCGGCTGCAGTGCTGCCACCTGCCAGTGCAGAGTGCAGTTGTCTAGTTTCGCTAGCCTTGTTCACTTGTGGAGTGACACGCTCCTAATTAGAGTTGTGTAATCGTACGGTAGAACGTGAAGTATGCGACGTGAAAATAATTGGTTTTAAAGGATAAACATGGTAATCTTGAACATTTTCAGAAGCACAACTTTATTAATTTTATCATGCAGGGCTTCTAAAATTTATGTTCGTAGGAAACATAAATTTTATGAATGATGAATGCGCACTGGGATGTGCGCATTCGAGAACCAAGGACCATAGTTCAGCGAAGATTTCTGCAGGCATATAAAATTTCAACTTGTGGTATATGTCGTGTTCATATGCCCTCTAATTCTAATGGCATATTCTAATTCACCATAATGGCTGAAAAGATTTGTGGACCCCTAAAGTTGTTTTGAACGTGTTTAGTAAGCGTCCCTGCTTCGTTTTGGTGGTGCAACTCTTTGCCGCCAACTACGCAGTACAGCGCTCATCTTGTTGGGAATGCATGGTGCCATTCATTTGTTGAACTTTCCCAATCTTTATTGGACTATGGTGGGAAAATCGGATAAGTTACAGTATTGAAAAAAATCGATATTGTTTCTAGTACAATAGTGAGTGCACATGCAAAATTTGAACATAAAATAAAAATGACATGCATATATCATATTGTGTTTCTAAAAGCGACCGTTCACTACAGTTGGACTTACAACTGCATTGTTTGAAAGGCGACCGTTGAGTCATGTTAGTCCTACGACCGTGCATTTAGGGAATTATGTTGTACAATAATTGTTTTTTCATTACTATTCTATTATTTAGTGCCCTACTACAATATTTTTCTCACTACGAGTAAGAAACACTAATTCAGTTTACCTATTTTATGTCTCCATACTGTGGCCAAATGATCGAATTATTGAAGTATACTTCTTATATTTTTTTGCCTTTCAGAACCCTTCAAGGGTTTTAGCATAAAAACTTTTTCTTCTTCAAGAAAACGTCCCAGTCTATGTGAACAGCATCTTGCTACTTCATTCTCTAGAATCTAAAGAGGGCTCTAGATCAAGAGGAAATCTTGGATACGATATTGGCAGAGCTGGACAGCGCTACTTTGAAATGTAGCGGCGCTACCGCTACCGCTACATGCTCTAAATGTAGCGGGCGCTACCGCTAACGTTACACCCACTAGATTGCAGCGAGCACTACCGCTACCGCTACAGTGAAATGCAGCGCTACAATGGCCTAAATTATTGGAAATCTCTAAATATTTATTATTCTGCTATTAAGATTTACTCATAAACAATGAATGATAATAAAACATTTTAAAAACATATCAATGCAACTTTATTGCAATTAACCTAACCGAACTAGTACGGGTTAGATACAGTAAATAAAAGTTACAGTTATTTTTGTGTTTAACCTTCCCTACATGGATGTGTACTTTGATCTACCAATCTAAAAAATTATCCACATATACATATAAAAAAATCAGACTTTTATTTGTATATATGTGGATTATTTTTGAGATTGGTAGATTAAAGTAGACATCCATGTAGGGAAGGTGATACATAAAAATAACTGTGTAAAAATAATTGTAAGCAAACTGAAACATGAAAAAATACTGACTAACTGGTAACTGACTAACTGGTAGCAACTTAACAAGTTAACATTAACATAGTGATCTCGGCGCTGCAGTGTAGGCCTGATGTGGCCTGTCGCCGATTCTTTTCCTTTTCGTGCCTTGTTCACAGAAGATCTAAAATCGTGTCATTTGACCGGATCTTTTCACGACTGATGAAAGTTTGAAATAGCTACTCGACTTCCACCGGGTTCGATATGGTGCTAGGCATTTCAAATCTGAACATATATTTTTCCATAGCTTTATCTAGTCTGTTCTTGAACGCGTTCATACTTGGAGCGCCAACGATGTTATCGGAGAGGCTGTTCCACATGTTGGTGATTCGAAGCGAGAAGAAATTTTGTCGCGTGGAAAAGTTGCAGCGCAGTTTTTTTTAGTTTATAGCAGTGGCCCCTGGTGTTGGTTCTTGTTTCAAATTCTAGTAATCCTTCGGGGACCTTGTATAAACCATGAGTATACTTGTATACTTCAATGAGGTCCCCACAAGCCTTCTGGGACCTTGTATAAACCATGAGTATACTTGTATACTTCAATGAGGTCCCCACGCAGACGTCGATAACTGAGGTTTGGAAGCTTCATAACCTTTAATCTTTCTTCATAGGACTTGCCCTTCAAGCCTGGAATTATCCTTGTTGCGCGTCTTTGAACATTCTCTATTAAATTTTTGTCCTTTTCAGATATTTTGTCCTTTTTTCAAACAACTAACATGTTGACACTAGTAACAGGCTGAGGTTGACAACATTACACCGAAATCTTTCGTACAGTTTTATTCTGTAATTTATATTATGTGTGTATCATGCTGGTTTTTAAATAATATTTAATACTATTGAGTAAAGTATAAAGGCTTTATCTATAGCGCTGTAGCGGCAAAATCTCGTATCGCTACTTAAATATGTAGCGGGCGCTACCGCTACCGCTACTGAAAATGTAGCGGCCGCTAGTAGCAGCCGCTACATGTAGCGCGCTACTGCCCACCTCTGGAAATTGGTTTCACCAATACACCTGAAACCAGTTCTGAAACCAAATTTGACGAAGAAAATGAATCCATCATGATTTAAATTAACAGAATGGAGGTGGGAACCTGGCCTCTCAACCTGGATTCTGACCTCTCAGTCTCGACCCTGGCCTCTCAACCTGGACCCTAACCTCTCAACCTGGACCTTGGCTTCTTAATCTCGACCCTGGCTGGCCTCTCAGTTTGGACCCTGGCCTCTCTGTTTGGACCCTGACCACTCAACTTGGACCGCGGCCTCTCAACCTGGACCCTGGCCTCTCAACCTGGACCCTTGTTTCTCAACCTGGACTTTGTCTCTCAGCCTCCACGCTAGCCTGTCAAAATGGAGCCCGGCCTGTCATCCTGGACCCTGGTCTCTCAACCTGCACCCTGGCCTATCAATCCCGACCCTGGCCTCTCAATCTCGACCCTGGCCTCTCAATATCGACCCTGGCCTCTCAACCTGGACTCGGGCCTCTCAGCCTTAACCCTGGTCTCTCAACCTGGAACCTGGCCTCTGCGCCTGGACATGGGCTCTGGCGTCTTTGGCCCAACATCATCGATGTTTTCCTAACATCAAGGATGTTGGAAAAACACGAAATTTATTTGAAAAATTAATCTCAAATAAGGCATTTTTGCCATAATACTGGAGTTTCGAGCAAGTTTCTCGGCCTTCTTATTGTTGCTAGAAAAAGTAATGTATAAAATGATAATTAACTGTGCCAGTTATATAATATTATCCATATTTTGCGCTCAAAAGACTAATGGCATCATATGGTCGCGTTTAATTAATGTTGGGGTCGCGTAGGACCAAGTGGACAGACATGTTGCCTTACAATTTTTTTAACATAGAATTTACAATTTTCCATACTCATCTATACACAAATTAGTGACCGTAATCACTAGAAATTATAAAAAAATTGTTAACGTGCTTTAAAAAAAATGTGGTCGTTAAAGGGTTAAGCATTACAAACTCCAACAGTCGACTGCGTGATCCGGCGTGGTCATCCGGCGCTATGGCTTTGAGCACTTGACTTCATAGGCTGTTATGCCCTCTAGCGTTCTTACCTACGGAAAGGTATAAGAACTATGTGTGAAGTTTGGCAAAGCTGGCCTCCGGCATGCGCCCCAGTGATTTGGCCACTAATTTTCTTAAATTTTCTTTAGCGCGGTAAGTGGAAAGACAACCTGAGCGAGGTTGATCGTCAAATGACAATTTTCCTTTTTTGAAGCGCGACTCCTCAGGGGGGACTTCTGACGCGTTTCAGTCCGCGCTACTCTTATGTCCAGGAAGTCCTATGGTATTTCGCGCTACTAGGGGGATTGTTACTGAGCGCTCCACCGCTGAGCTCGCGGTGTCTGACTGCAGGTCTCAGTAGTGGGGTTAAGTTATTATGTAGGTAGGATTCCTTACATTAAGTTATTATGTAGGTAGGGTTCCTTACATTTCCCTTCTCTGTCTCTCTCGTGCCGGAGGCCGACGTCCCGTGTAAGCGACCTCTTGTTCGAGTGTCTTAGTTTCTGTTACTTTTCACCTGTCCCTCCTTGTCACTTCGTCTCTTTGAGATGCTAACGCTGCTTCCTTCGAGCCAGCTTCAGCGGGCTGGACATCTGAGACCTCCTGCCCCTTGTGGGTGATGATTAACTTGAGAGTTTGAATAATTGAGACCTTCCGCCTTGCTGGCGATGTTATATTTTGACCTCTGGTGCGAAATAGCTTTATAGCTGAAGCGCTAGCAAACCATTATACTACTACTAATAATATTTGAATAGCGAAAACCACTCAAAAACTTGTGTTCTGCCCATAGCATCATTCTTGTAGGCTGTCTGTAGCCTTTCGATCCCAGTTTGTCACGGAAGAAAGCAAAATTTGATGGCAGCACGTTGCTCATTAACATTAGCCATCATCAAAAAAAGGCCAAGCGCGCAAAATCAGTATCACGATCAAAATTGCGAGTGAGGAACACAGCCTTCTAAAGCAGCAATGCGGTGGCACACTAACTGAGGAATGACAGTAGCATATTCACATATGGAGAGAATGTGGAAGACTTCGCCCAACTCACAGGTGGTCCCGTTTTTTGGGGAGGTCCGAGACTTGAGAATTCCAGGTACTCGTTTGCTTAGTACAGAGAGGGGCACAGTGGCCAGATCGAGGACGTGTTAGGACTTAACCATGAAACACTTCACGTCAAACTTTCATGCACCGGGCTACGAAATACAAAGCGTATCAGCATTTGTAGACATATTGTGTGCCAGTGACATGCTATTGAAAACATTGTTTCTTACTGCTCTCGATATTATGCCTTAGTTAAATATCCTCTATTAAAATGAATTAAATTGTGTAAGCTGAATGAATACAGTATTTATGCGCTAGCGCTAGCACTAATATTTTGTTATGGTCAGATTATTTAAAAAATTTTAGTATCATTTGCATCCCTATAACACAACCAAAAATAGTTAAATTTCAATTCACCAGTGAATAGAGTAAATTACAAAAAATTGAAGGTCAGTTGAAATGTTGCTGAATGTTCGTTATTGTTCGGTATTTTATAAGCAGTGTCTTTGAAAATGCTCTTAATTTGACCATAAACGTAATATATTGTTTTATATTGCAGAAGCAGGATTCAATACATATAGGTATTTCAAAACGGTTCAAACTGAGACGGTTCGAAGAAATTCAAAATGGCTGATAACTGTTGCAATAAACGCTGTTGCTGTCTCGTGCTAGGCATTCTAGCGCTGGTGAGTAAACTTATACGTCAGAAAACGTTTTTTATGAGGTATATAATAAATATTTACGCCAAATAAACGTTTTTCATGAGGTCTATTCTATCATAGATATTTACGTTAGATAAACGTTTTTCATGTGGTCCATCATAAATAGTTACTGCAGATAAAAGTTTTTCATGTTTTCTATCAAAAATATTTACGTCAGATATACGTTTTTCATGTGTCCATCATAAATATTTTCGCCAGATAAACCTTTTTCATACGGTCTATCATATGTATTGAGGTCGGATAAACGTTTTTCAAACGGTCAATGATAAATATTTACGCCAAATAAACGTTTTCATTTTGTCTATCATAAATATGAGCATTTAATACTAATTATAGTGTCCCATGAGTTGTGGCAAATTTGTGCTAATTAAGGTGCACCATGAGATGTAGAGACGACAGTTATTCCGTGGACACTTAAGAAGATGAAGGGCCATCTTGCAATGATGAGTCACTTTATTAATGTTTTAGACGTTGAGTGCTGCTCGATAAAATAATTCTAAGGAATTTTTTAAACTTCAATTCTTCAATTCCAGTCATTAAATTAGCGGATGGCGTCTGTTACATTCTTGAATAATTTCGATAGTTTTGCCGTATTCATCATCTGAATAGTTGCAGGAATTAAGTTATTATACTGTTTATAAAACCGGGAACTACAAACCATTCATACTGCATATTATAATAGTAAAGCCAAGTTAATTTCTTTGCAGGTTGGTGCAGCAAGCACCTCCATCAGATCAATCCTCTTCTTGATATCCTGGGACTGGTCGTTGGCCACCAACGACGAAGAGATATACACTCTAGAAATCAGTAAGTGGAAATATAATCACAACTATTCGAATCCAGAAGCATGTGTGACTTGCTAAATGATAAATCACTGCAGTAGGGTAACATGGGGCAGCGAGCCCACTGCGGGTCATGGGCCCATAGCGGGTTTCTCGCTAAGTATGGCAGATATTGGTCCGTGTTCTCTACCGCCGGTTGATAATATAGGATCAACGTAATATGTATATGATGTCATACCAATGAATTTCAGTTAAATTGTTAATGGAATTTAATCAGCATGAATTTGTATCTTAGATCTTCGTTGACATGCACACTTGTTTTCATTTCAAAAGTCATAACAAATTTGCGTTATATACGTAAATTAATCGCGTGGGAAGGCAAGTTGGAACCCAAACCCAATCCAACACACGAACATCTATTGCAACACTGAGTATGTTTACAAACATTTGTATAATGATGCAAGTACACGGTATGTATAATGATGCAAGTATTATACATTTGTATAATGATGCAAGCACCTGAAATCTGTCTAGTAAGTACTTACTAGGACTATTGTGACTAGGTTCACTAGTCACACTGTAGGAGGGGATATCAATGTGAATACATGGATGAGTATCCATGTGGATATGACTAAGTAAATTTACAATGTGATTAATTTGAACAGCGTATTCTGAAGTACGTCTGCTATTGGAAACTCGATAACAGAGTCACAACAGACCACCTGGCTTACCCAGTCAAAATTAGAAGCAGTGTAGGAGCTGGGCCGGCGCTGAACCAAGAGCATGATAGAAGCATGAGGCAAGCAGGAATCCAGCAAGGATGTCCGCTTATTAAGGGGCCCAAAACGTTCTGCGTAAGGCCTTATTTGGGCGCTGGCGCTCGGCTGCAACGAATCAGTCCTGCCGGGCTCCGGCTTACTTACAGCCGACACGCCCTATACGCTGCCCTCTACCTGCTCTCCCCAGGCTCATTTTATTTTCTTTCGGGGATAACTAAAGAATTCTGTCCGCGCAATTAAACGTTTATTATAAATTTTTTACACATTTACATCACCTATGCAAAAAAAGATAGATTGGCAGAAACGCCGCTTAGAGTATGATATGCTAAGGGCTTTATGCTCTATGCATCATTTAATCAGCAATAACATATTTATGAACATTATTCTATATTCTGGTACAACTATTTCTGACAAAAACTCGTTTACACGTTAAGACATTAAATATACACACATCAATAATGCAAAGGGCAGAGCAAAGCGTAAAAATAGGATAAACGCAAATAATGCAAGAGTCTTCAATCATAAGTCATTTAAACGAGATTAAACGATGGGTTATCTCCTTCCTTAACCACAATATTCACAAACCTCCATTAACCAAAGTAGAGAAAATCGTATCATTATATTGCGATGCAAGAAAGGAAGATTCTTCCATTAAAATCGAAACGTATACGAGGAACTAATATCAACCTAAGTTCAGCGTTACCTCAACCGTCCTACCCTAACAAAATTTAGAGCCGAGGGCGGCTCTGGATTAAGTACCGCCTAGGACTCGGGGAGCATAGTCCACCAGCATCCCTATGTCCGCGTTTCGGTCTACATTCTGGTCCCCGAATCAGACGGCTACCAGAGCCTGGTCCTTATTCTGGCGGCCGTTGAGCGGTACGTATTAAGGTCGCCCCCGTATTCGGGGAAGGTCTGGCCGAGTCTGAAAAATCGCTAAAAAAAATCCCCCCCCTTCCTCCCACTGGGGAGGAAAGAGGGGGGGAGCGATTCTTCTCCTCCCCCCACTCTCTTCCTCTACAGTGGGAGGAAGGGGGGGAGAAGTTTAATATTTACGTTAGTTCCTTTACAATACCTGTACTATTTACGTTTGTACTTTCCAATACCTGTATTTACGTTAGTTTCTTTCGATACCTGTTTTCTAGTCGCTGAAAATGATATAATACAAGAAGTCTCTGAACACTATATTATTCTGAGCGTTATTTAGATTCCACCAATACATATTAAAATTTCAGGTAACAATTTGAAGCGAAAACATGCGCTGTCACTCTAGCTCAACATTTTTCCATTCTCCCCACACAAGTGTGAGTAACGCATATCATCCAATTTGAACATGAAAAATAACAATTTGAACATGAATATCTGAAAAATAAAATATAAGAATATCGTTTACTTATATCCTTTTTTATCTTTTTATCCTTTTAAATTGTTTATCCTTATAGGCTTCATCACTAACTATTGCACAACTCTTTCTTCAACACAAAAGCACGATACAAGAAGCCTAAATTTAGAACTTATTCTCATTCAATATTCTTACGCCAATATTTTATTATTTTATTACTTTGAAAACTTAACACTAGTAAAATAAATCCAAGAACTTATAAATCAGTCATAGGAACCAGAGAGAGAGCAAACTTTAAGCTCATTCCATATTCTCTCACATATAGCACATATTACGCAAAATTTACAAAATATAGGTGGCAAGAGAAAAGGATCTCAAGCAATTGGGGTGCCAGGAGCTTGCGGTTTTAGCAATTAAGATTATTAACGATTAAAATACCCTGCGATTCGTGAAAGCCGCGATTCATAGATACTAATATGCGAACAGCTCGTCATCCGCCAATCACAAAGTGCGTTTTTGAATACACAAACAATAACTCATAGGAGGCCGTACCACGCATATGATGTCTTCTTTTAGCGTCCAAATCAATTGTGATTTTTATAGAAAGAAAAGGAAACTTTGGTTGCGCGTCATGAGCGACCTTAGATGTTATTTTGAAAGTTCACCGTTTCAATAGACCATAGTAAAGCAGGGCAACAAGTTTCTTATGTTTCTAGTTATTAGCAACCTTTGCAACGTTCATAATATGTCAATATGGTTCCAGTAATCACTTATCTTATAGCTTACCCATTATACTCTCGTATGCAGCGTGATTTTTGAAGCTTTCCTTTGTTTTTTGACGTCAACAGTCCATGCGCAGGACCTCGGTTAGGCCAAGCCAAAGGTTGTGCATTGGCAGGAAGCCTACCACGTAGTTCGTTGACCACCATATTTGTATCTGTGCACATGGACTTCAGGGAACTGAGAGTGGCCAAGATATTCTGCGTGTGGTCAGGACAGCAAGTACACGATCTGTAGAAATGTCTTCGTTAGTTTCATACTTTTGTGAAAACCGCCAGAGAAAAACTTTTCCATCTCAAACCAAACCAATTTTTTGGAACGCACAAAAATTATTAAATGATTCAAACATGTTGACTTTGGTGCTTATGCCACTGTTCTGCAATATTTAATAGTGTATACAGCATATATATTGACAAACCTTTTGCAAGGGTATCGTCTCAATGGTCAATCTCATCAGTGCTGTAATATATTCAACATGTATTCCATGCCTAAATATTTTAGATTAAAAGCATAAGAATGTTTAGAGTAAGCAGCTAATAAGCTGGAGGTACCAAACATTGAAAGAAACATAGTGCTAATACAGGGCATGGTTTTCACTCTAAGTTTACATGTAGGACATATCCTATGTAAATGTGAACTTCTCTGTATATGAACCACAGCCTGATAAATAGTGATGCACTGAAGGTTTTTTATTTTGACAGTATATATATTAGTAAGTTTTGGTATAGATATGAAAGAAAATTACTGAGATAATATTGTGCTGCATTTTTGCATAAAAAATTGCTCTGACCTTCATCCTCACTCATCAGTATTGCTGCCAGTGCTATCTACTCAGGGTAGTGAAACTAATACAAAAATATTAATATGTGGAAGATGGTATAGCAGAAGTTGGGAGCAAACTGTAATTTGTTAAAGATTGGTACCTGGGGATGGATGAACATACAGGTAAGAAGGGAATGGAAGGAGAGAACAGGCGTTTTCTGTGTGATGTGGTGCAAAGGAACCCATATGTTATCCCTTGCTGGAAATGGAGCATATGAGAGAAAAAAGTTATACTGGAGGTGCTACAGAATGCGAGGGTTGACAGTAATGGCTTGAGCTATGAAAAAACTGGTGGCAAATGAAAACGATTGTTAGTTTGCTAAAAGTCATTACTATGAGTATTATTGGGTGTGAAAAAGGATATTTTGTGAGCATATGGAGGCTGAGAGGGTAGTAAGAGGAGTTCTTATCCTGAAAATGAGTCCTTATGAATTGTTCAAAAGAAAGTATACTTATTAAAAACATAACATATCTTTATCCCAGTTATTCCCGTTTTTATTTACTTAGGCTCTCATGGAAATACCTAAGGAAATAAATATACCTCTAGTTAACTGAGTAATATATTTCAGAATTCTTAGAGGTGCACTGACTGAGCATTTTGGACCAACCTCCATGACCAGCATTGCTGACCAAAGAATTTTCTAACCTCATGCATGTCTCAAAACTAAACAGTCAAGTCCTAGGAGTGACTATAATTAACTAGGAACTGATTTCATTACATCTAACACATTCCCCATAAAGATGGCATTGTAGGTGCAAATAGCCATTATTATATAACTATTCATGTTAATAAAAACCTTAATAACAACTGTATATATGTTGCTCACCTTTAGCAACCTCATACTGTTTTGTCACTAATTATAAAATTCCTTCATCAAGAATATGGCTATCAGTCACATTCATCAATTTTCATTTTAAATATGCCTTAAATTGAACCTCTCTAATAATTTAATCATACAAAGTAAAGATAAATAAATCTTGATACAGTAAAAACTACAATAAACTAGAAAGAATTTTCTCTTTTCCATTTAAATTGAATTTATAATAAAATTTAAATATAAAATTAATATACTATATTTAAGGTTCAGAGTTCAGACATCATACATTTTTCAATAAGAACCATTTCTATAATCAGGATGAAATCTGTTCAATTCAGTATAGTCATATATTGCCTTTTCAAATTGAGCTTATTGCTAATTTTCTACCAGTTATTGTAACCTGTTAAGTTATAGCCTAAATACCTATTGACCTTTCAAAATATGGAGACACCATTATATGCAACACAAAATTTGCAATGATAAACTAGAATTCAATAGGTGTGTTGGTAATCTTTGATTGTTTGAGATATTTAAATGATCCACTGTCGTGTAACAATTGACGTCACTTGCCATGTGTCTGCACTTCCTATTGCAACTGAGGCTATCTAACCTATACTGTTATTATTTATTACTAACCAAGTGCCAATACTAATACTGTACCAGTATAGTGATAATGCACTATTTCAGGCACTATTGCCTAATGTTGACAATAATATACATGCCTCAATTGTCTACTTAAATATATCAAATGGGTCGATCAGGGTCAAACAATATTCTTCAGGTCAAATCAAGAATTTCAGGTCAAATTCTTCAGGTCAAATCAAATCAGGGTCAAACAATATTCTTCAGATGACATTAGTTGATCAAAATATAGGTTAAAGGGAGTAATATCAATTTATTAACAACGTTTCAAATGTAACAACATTCATTTTCAAGTTACAGGAAGCATTGAATACAGAAATTTTGATGGAAATAAGTACATGATACAAGTAAATAGGATACAAGAAAATTTGGAACCGTGAAAATAATTTCAAAACAATCTCAAAGCTTAGAAAATCAGGTAGTTATGAGATGGATAGATGGAGTCCAATTCGCAGAAAAGGGCTTCAGCTATCGTTGGCCGGATTATTAAATTTAAATTGATGAATTCTCTGGCCATTAACCACTCGTGTTGAAACAAGCTTAGGTATTCCGCCTTCTGATACTAACTTCTACATACCTATATGTATATAGGTAAGTACATGATTTTTTAACTATTTGGTAAACATGAAAGTTTCTTCATGGAAATTATTAAAGAAAATTTTGCTCCATATTTTCAGAGTGACTAGATTGAAGTTGGTACGGGATGACTCTGAAATGACATTTCAGTCAGCAGTCTGGTCTATTGAGTATTGACTAGCTCCCACATGGCACTGAATGCCACTGATGTCAGTGCTGTGCCATCAGAGCACATTATTTAATGTTGGTAGAGGAGAGGAAAGCAAGGCCAGGCATAGAGGAGAGGAAAGCAAGGTCAGGCATTATGCCGCATAATGAGGAATGAGACTTAGTTGACCTCCCTAATTACTATTAGAGCCCATTAGGTAGAGTGGTAGACCAGTATCATTTTGGGATACCAGTGTGGATTGATGAATTATCATAGGTACAGAGGATGGTCAGCAAAATATTGAAGTAGATCAGGTAATTGGAAATACATGGCCTCTTAATAAAATCTATCATTAGTCACTATGGCTGTCACTGGTCTAGGAGGAGAGTTATAAGAGCAAAAATTATAGGGAAAAGAAAATTTATTATTAAGGTTAAGATGAAATCAGCCTTAGAGTAAGAAGGGATAATAAAGATCAATAAAAAGTTATAGATTCTATCAGAGTATATTCAAACTCAAAGTGATTTTAAATTGCCAGTTGCACATTTGATATTTATATTGGATATAAAACTATTCTCTTTTAATAGGCCTATTCTTGACAATATTTGGAACTGATTATGCTAAGAGGCTGGATTTATCTTAAATTTATTAACCACAGCTCTACCACACTGAAATAACGACCTGACAGTTGCTGCAGTATCCTAATGAGCCAACAATTATGATATGAAAATAATATAATTGAAATTATAAAATCAAAGACAACCGACCCCTAAACTTAATAAATAATTTAATAAACTAACTTCGTTTCATATTACCATGACGCATGACGGCATGACCGCCACCAATATTAGACCACCACGCGTCACGACTGGCAACGGTCGCGAATCCCACTATGGCCGCTGTACTAGCTAGTATATAATCAACCATATTAGCTACCGTACAAAATTACAGATTAATTTTCGTTTATCAAACTCACAATGATGAAATAACCTTGCCAGATTATATAAACCATATTGTAATTACCTTACAAGATTATTTAAACTCACTTCTTATACACTTGAAATAAAATGCAACGACACCATCAACCATTGGACCATACAGTGCTTGCCTTTCTTCTCCATGCGGTCGGCAAGCAGTGTTCCAATACTTTACCCGTTCCAAAAATAGTCATGTGCCTTCATTTCCATATATTTTTATAACGAATATTGATACATCACCAACCCATAAATCTGTAAATATTGATGAGCTGCTTAAAATATTTATGATGCACATGATAGTATATATATGACCGAAAAATATCCCATGTAAATTTTTTAGATGAGGTAGGTATGACCATGCAAAATATTTACTGCTCGTATTCGAGTACCTATACTTAACTCTTCCACTTGCATCAAATGAAGATTTTCCAGTCTTCTGGCTCGAAAAAAAAACATATTAGCTGGATTCCATATAGACATCCTATTTACTTACAAGACATTTACATGTTCGATGTGTGAGTACAAGGCTTACACTTTTAGACTAGATTTCGACACGTTCACGAACTATTTTTTTAGAATTTAAATAAAACTACACTTGTTCTTCGAGAGAAGCAAAGAGATAAGAAATTAGTTATTTATTTTATAACGGGGTATGAGATGGGAGTTTATATGTTTCTGGAGCCTTGGTTCATAGTCATTTCGCTACATTTAACTCATTGATTACTTTCATCTTCTTTTCTACCTTGTCAGATGAATTGTAGTATAAAAATATTTATATTTTAGTCTATTGATAATTGAAAAGCTTTGTCGGTTGAATGCAAATGAATGATTTACTGTAATCACCCCCAAAACATTGATATTACGTATCTTTGTGAGGCCAAGTCTGTACATGTACCGACGCTTAAAAACATGAATTGAACATGAGGGATCAATTCGAATTTATTTACAGGGATTGGGAATGTCCGCACTAAAACGTCTCGGAGGCTTCTGCCCGGGGCCTTCTGTCCAGGGCTTGATTTGCAGCACCTGGGTAGCATGCCAGCTCGGCACAGTAGGCCAAGCCAACTCTTGCTATGCTCTAAGGCGACTATAAAGTCGGAAAGCAGGTTCTGACTAGTCGCTGATCGCGGTCAGGTGGCCAAGCCAACCCTGAATAACTCTAACGCGAGCATAGCGACTTTGGGGCGGAGGCTGAAGCATACCTTGAATTTTGTTAGGGTATCTGTTAAGGTAATACGTTTCAACAGCTTCAAATTACTGCACTTCCTATTGCGACTGAGGCTATCTAACCTATACAGTTATTATTTATTACTAACCAGGTGCCTATACTAATAGTGTACCAGTATTGTGATAATGCACTATTTCAGGCACTATTGCCTAATGTTGACAATAATATACATGCCTCAATTGTCTACTTAAAAAATCAAATTGAATGTCACACAAACATTGCATATATATGAGTATATATATATCATACATATATGTATATATACATATATGTATATTTCAACACCGCCACAGGTGGTTAATGGCCAGAAAATTCATCAATTTAAATTTCCAGGTTCGAACAATATTCTTCAGATGACATTAGTTGATCAAAATACAGGTTCAAGGGAGTAATATCAATTTATTAACGACATTTCGAATGTAACAACATTAATTTTCAAGTTACAGGAAGCATTGAATACAGAAATTTTGATGGAAATAAGTACATGATACAAGTAAATAGGATACAAGCAAATTTGGATCCGCGAAAATAATTCCAAAACAATCTCAAAGCTTAGAAAATCAGGTAGTTTTGAGATGGATAGATGGAGTCCAATCCGCAAAAAAAAGCTTCAGCTATCGTTGGTCGGATTATTGATGAATTCTCTGGCCATTAACCACTCGTGTTGAAACAAGCTTATTCTGCCTTCTGATACTAACTTCTACATACCTATATGTATATAGGTAAGTATATGATTTTTTAACTATTTGGTAAACATGAACGTTTCTTCATGGAAATTATTAAAGAAAATTTTGCTCCATATTTTCAGAGTGACTAGATTGAAGTTGGTACGGGATGACTCTGAAAAGACATTTACAGTCAGCAGTCTGGTCTTCTATTGAGTATTGACTAGCTCCCACATGGCACTGAATGCCACTGATGTCAGTGCTGTGCCATGAGAGCACACATCATTTAATGTTGGTAGAGGAGAGGAAAGCAAGGTCAGGCATAATGTTAGGTAGGTAGTGAGCCCATTAGGTAGAGTGGGAGACCAGTATAATTTTGGAATACCAGTGGTGATTGACGATTTATCATAGGTACACATGATGGTCAACAAAATATTGAAGTAGGTCAGGTAATTAGAAATGCATGAACTCTTAATAAAATCTATAATTAGTCATTATCCCCTATAATCGCCCTATATGGCTGTCACTGGTCTAGGAGGAGAATGAGGTACTATAAGAGCAGAAAGTATAGGGAAAAGAAAATTTATTATTAAATTTAAGATGAAAGCAGCCTAAGAGGAAGAAGGGATAATAAAGATCAATAAAAAGTTATACACTGTTAGAAAATCGACCGTAAAAAAAACGTTCCCACCGGCGTTACAGTGGCCGGTTATTTACCGTTAAATTAAACGACGGGAACGTTTTCCCGCACGAAAACAGAACGCCCGTTTTGTACTTTACGGCTTCCTACAGTTTCTTTCATACAGACTATTATAATCCGACATAGCCACACATAAGAAGACATAGCGAGACATAAGGAGACAGCGAGACATAAGGACACAGCGAGACATATGGAAACATAGCGAGACATAAGGAGACATTGCGAGACATAGCAAGACATAAGGAGACATAGCGAAACGTGAGGGGACATACCCAAATAAAAATTGAGAGTGGAGCACCTATGTTTTTATGGTGGCTATCGGCGGACCCCATAGGTGGAGCTTATATGATTTATACAGTGAATTAAGGGTGGCGTGCACCACCTATCCCATATTTAATGTTGGTAGAGGAGAGGAAAGCAAGGCCAGGCATAATGTTAGGTAGGTAGGTAGTGAGTTAAAATTATAAAACCAAAGACAACCGACCCATAAACTTAATTTAATAAACTAACTTCGTTTCATATGACCATGACGCATGACCGCCACCATTATTAGACCACCACGCGTCACGACTTGCAACGGTTGCGAATCCCACTATGGCCCCCGCTGTACTATATAATCAGCCATATTAGCTACCGTACAGAATAATAGATAATTTTCGTTTATCCAACTCACAATGATGAAATAACCTTACCAGGTCATATAAACTATATTGTAATTACCTTACAAGGTTATTTAAACTCTCTCTTCTTATGCACTTGAAATAAAATGCAACGACACCATCAACCATTGGACCATACAGTGCTTGCTTTTCTTCTCCATGCGGTCGGCAAGCAGTGTTCCAATACTTTACCCGTTCCAAAAATAGTCATGTGCCTTCATTTCCATATACTTTTAAAACGAATATTGATATATCACCAACCCATAAATCTGTAAATATTGATGAGCTGCTTAAAATATTTATGATGCACATGATAGTATATATATGACCGAAAAATATCCCTTGTAAATTTTTTAGATGAGGTAGGTATTACCATGCAAAATATTTACTACTCGTATTCGAGTACCTATACTTAACTCTTCCACTTGCATCAAATGAAGATTTTCCAGTCTTCTGGCTCGAAAAAAAAACATATTAGCTAGATTCCATATAGACATCCTATTTACTTACAAGACATTACATGTTCGATATGTGGCTTTTTCTTCGAGTGAAACAAAGAGATAAGAGATTAGTTATTTATTTTATAACGGGGTATGAGATGGGAGTTTATATATTTCTGGAGCCTTGGTTCATAGTCATTTCGCTACATTTAACTCATTGATTAATTTCATCTTCTTTTCTACCTCTTTCAGATGAATTGTAGTATAAAAATAAAATATTTATATTTTAGTTTATTGATAATTGAAAAGCTTTGTCGGTTGAATGCAAATGAATGATTTACTGCAATCACCCCAAAACATCGATATTACGTATCTTTGTGAGGCCTAGTCTGTACTTGTACCGACGCTTAAAAACAGGAATTGAATATGAGGGATCAATTCGAATTTTATTTACAGGGATTGGGACTGTCCGCACTCAAACGTCTCGGAGGCTTCTGCCCGGAGCCTTCTGTCCAGGGCTTGATTTGCAGCACCTGGGTAGCATGCCAGCTCGGCACAGTAGGCCAAGCCAACTCTTGCTATGCTCTAAGGCGACTATAAAGTCGGAAAGCAGATTCTGATAGTCGCTGATCGCGGTCAGGTGGCCAAACCAACCCTGAATAACTCTAACGCGAGCATAGCGACTTTGGGGCGGAGGTTGAAGCATACCTTGAATTTTGTTAGGGAAGCTTGTAAATTGAATTACAGTTATTATGCCTTCCAAGGGTGTAAAAATTATCAGCACGATTTCGATTATTTTCCGTAGCAATATCATCAAAAATGAACAAATTCTACTTCCTAGGATCTATATCACTGGGATCAGGTACACAAGCAGCATTCTCAAAATATTCGATTGCATATTTTTGTTGACGTGTTTTAGGTAAGCTTTCAAGATATTCATAAATATTGCCATTACCGTCGTATAATAAATAAATGATTTCAGATTTATTATATCCCTTATCGATAGCGCTCTTCGACACCTTATATTCACGTTGACGAGTCGACTTGCTATACCGTACAGGAAAAGATTGTTGGTATCAATAAAGCTCCCCAATAGTAACTTCAGTAGCAATGACGTCTTCTTGGGATTCAATCTCCCAATTATGAGGCACCTCAAACTTGGAGAAGGAAATTCAAAATAGTTCTGTTTATTTTTATTATCGTTTATCCACATATAGAGCATTTCTTAGTTATATTTCTAAAATCCTTTTCAATGTTTATCCCTATAAATTCACTTGAATTATAAGCTGATTTATTTCGGTGGTGAAATGGTGAATATCGTAGCGGATATCATCAATGTTCATCTGCAGCTGATTAATATTTCCAGAATTGAACATTACCTCTCTTTGGACATCTGTTATTGCGTCTTCCACTTTTATAAGAAATTTGCACTAAATTATGGGGAAAATGGACCAGAGTCAAGGAACGATACAAATTTATTGAACTAAAACTCAGAAGCTAGTAAGGCTTCTGACTCAGATTCCTTCCAGGCATCTTAATTCCACCTTTAGAACCACTTCACGCCTGTAAATAGTTCACAATGGTTTTATTCACACAATTTCAAAGAGATTTTAAATTCGATTGTAAATTAAAATTCCAGCTGATTAAATTATTATGATGTAGAAGCTTTTTATTTTAGAGGAACTTGCTCAGCGATCGGAAACTTAGTTCCATACTGAATGAGAAAAGTCAGAAAACTAACACTCCTGGACGCGTGCCGTGATCGCGCAGTGAGGCAATCAGCGCTAAGATCGTGGGCCTCCCTGCAGATCTCAGCACCTCCCTAAGCCAACCGCCACGACTGCTTGATCATTCACGTCACCACCGGCACGTGTTGCTCGTCGATGTGGTAGCGAGCGTGAGTGAGTGTGGGGTTTAACCGGGAGATAAGGCGAAGACGAAGGTGAACGCATCAAGTGAATTGGGCCCAGAGAACAAGGTGGTCGGGTTACGTTGAAGACTAACTGAAGATACATAATGGATGATGAGACCAAAATGGACAAGTCTGCATCGAATGGGATCTGAAGTTCTACTGAATGTCGATTCATTGTCGCTAGCTAGCCGTGCGGTTTGGCTGACAATAGTTTGTTACTGCACATAAATATTGTAGTCACGGTACAGGATTGATTTGGAATTCTAATTTATTACATGAGGTGCAATTTCGTATTCTAACCTCCTTAAATTGTACCACAATCTTGTACAAAATTTCATCAAGCTTTTTTCTCCTCACAGGCTGCCTCGAATGACAATAGCGTGTAAATGAACTACCCTCTATTAACTTTAATTTAGTTCCATCATAAATCATTCTATATGTTCCAAAATTATTAATGGGATCATCACACATGATTAGATGAAATGACTTTTCATCTAATCTTTTCAACCGGAAATACATTAGAAGGAGTGAATTATAAATATTTTGTTTATTGATTATTTCATATTGTGTATCAGCTCTCATTTTATTAAACAAGATTATAAATGCACTTGATGAATTTATAAACTCAGTTTAATATTAATCTTTCCAAAAATCACAGTAGAGATCTTTAGCGAACGCTTTTTCAATATTGATTCTTTCCTCAACTTTTTTCCTGCAAAGTCGTTCAGAGAACTCGTCCCGCTTTCTCACTACTTCTGCTACTTTATCCATGTTGTCATCTGCCCGTATTTCAACACCATTATTATTTGTCTTTAATTCAACTTGAATTCCAGCTAATGATGATACTTTTCCGTCGAGGGATTTCAAATTATTCATTTGTTTTTATCCGTTTTGTTTGATGACTTTAGTCATTTCCTGAGTTACTTTTATTGCAAGATTTTCCAATCCTGTTTTTACCTCAATAATTTCTTGAGTTCTTTTATGTCAAGATTTGTCACTACCTGAATTACTTTTCCATCAAGAGTTTCTACTATTGATTTCACTGCAGGCAATTCTTACTCCAAAAAGTTGATTTGCATCATGACACCCCCTCTAACAAATTCTATTTTTTTTAATCATTTCTGAATCCTTTACATGAAGATCTGAGACTTTTACGACTTCCTCATCAACATAACTCTTGCATGCCGCATCCTTATCCTCATTTGGAAAGGAGATATTTGCAGGTCTTAAATTATTCAGATAAAAATGTTTTCAGCGTAAGGTACTGAAAGCCAATCCCTGGAGCACCTCTTAGATGTGATAATGGGTGTACTATTAATTCCTGTTTCAAATATATTAACACCTGCCATTTTGCCATTTTAATAAAGTAAATCCTCCAAAGCATAAGACTCTCCCGAACTCGATAAGCTACAAGATAATTTTTACGATCTGTTAATATTTAGCTCAGTTCTATGTTTTTATCAGTTTCATATTGTAGCATCAATTTAAGTTGATTACTTTCATTCTGATTTGATATGATTGCTCTAGAAAACTCAAGAAATATGTTTTTAATAACCTTCATCTCAATAATAATATCTTACATTTTTGTCCGCGAAACTGACCCCACCCGTAACTCCATGACTTATTCTGTTATGTTCTTAAATTTTACATCATTAATTGAAGCCAAATTTAACTCCAAGCTTTTGAATTTCTGATCAACTTCAACAAAAGATACTTTTCAATCAATTTGTAACTCGAGGTTATAAATCCACAATTCTGAAGTTTTAAGCTTTTCATTTACCAAATCTTCAACTGCCAACTGTACTCCATGGATCTCCTCATAAGCTTTAATAATCAGTTTCAAACAATTATCAGTTCATATATGCTATTCCGAATTATTGACTTAATCACCGAGCGCTACCTGCAAACTATTTATTTTCTCATCAAATTGTTTCATTAGTTTATCCTCAATATCCATTTCTATATTTTTTATTTTGTCGAGCGCTAACTTCAAACTAATGATTTTCTCATCAATTTGCTTAGTTTTTATCAATTATCAATTTGCTTAATTAGTTTTTATTTTTTTATATATTCTTGACTTTGCCATCGAAAACTGGCTGCAAACTTAATTTTCTCATCAAATTGATTAATTAGTTTTTCTTCATAATAATCAATCATGGAATCTAAAATTTGATATATATCTTCAAGTGCAGGCTCTAATAATTTCAAACCTAAATCAGTATTAGAAAACTCAGATTGTAATTCCTATCTCAGGGTTGTAACTATTGAATTGAATGTGGAATGCTCATTTTGAGAGTTACTATTGAAGTCTTCAGACCCTACGGTAAATACTTCAGTTGGACACTTTATTTCTTCCTCACCATCATTGCAAGTTGTCGAAAGATTCAAATTATTTGCATAGATATTAATACTCGCCATTTTATAAAGAAAGATAATATCAAGAAATTTTATAAGCGGACCAAAAAATGTTGCATTTATTCCTGTACCTTTTAAACTCGTTAGGATATGTCAAACCATAACTATCAAAGTAATAACAAGTATCATTTTCCGTATACGTACCAACAAGTCCAATGCGTTCCAATTCCCTCTTCCGCATCCAGATTCAGAATTTATCGCTCCGTTTTCAAAAGTGACCTAGGCAAAATTCTCAAATAATGTTTTAAATCCTAATGTGTTAATGGTTAATTACTATTATTTTCTTGGCGGATTCGAGTAGAGAGAGACCTTTCCCACAAGATTCTTTTCGGTGAAATTAATTTTTTGCTAAGATCAATCTTAATCCAGATCCCTTTCAACTTCCATTGCTAGATTATGTTGTTTTGTTTCTGCTATAAGTTTATCATCAGCTTTCTTCTTATTAACCGCACTAGCTATGGCAGAAGCCCAGACCCAGCAGCGCCTAAAGTTCCTATGATAACAGGAATTGAAAAGATGAAACCTTCTTTTGCTTCTTTTGCTGATACAAAAGAAATTTTAGTTTTTAGTTTAGTTTAGAAAAATATTAAAGAACGGACGTTGCTTGCAACGTCCGCTCTTTAATATTTTATTATTTGTCATCAAAACTACATACTGAGCATGCTCAGTATCCAGTATCAGTCTTTTGTTACACTTTACACGCAATACATCATTTCAATAAGAAATTAATCCGGAAGATTTTTTACCATTAGATTGTAATAGAATTATTCTGTCTGAAAGAATCCGAAAGAAGAGCATAAGCAATTTTGTACAAAATTGTGGTACAATTTAAGGCACCTCATGTAATAAATTAGAATTCCAAATCACTCCTGTACCGTGACTACAATATTTATGTGTAGTAACAATGTTACATTGTTACTACAATTATGTGTAGTAACAATGTAACAAACAATTTATGTGTAGTATTGTCAGCCAAACCGCACGGCTAGCTATCGACATTCAGTAGAACTTCAGATTCCATCCGGTGCAGACCTGCCCATTTTGGTCTCATCATCCTTTTTGTATCTTCAGTTAGTCTTCAACGTAACTCGACTACCTTGTTCTCTGGGCCCAATTCACATGATGCGTTCACCTTCGTCTTCGCCTTATCTCCCGGTTAAACCCCACACTCACTCACGCTCGCTACCACATCGACGAGCAACACGTGCCGGTGGTGACGTGAATGATCAAGCAGTCGTGGCGGTTGGCTTAGAGAGGTGCTGAGATCTGCAGGGAGGCCCACGATCTTAACGCTGATGGCCTCACTGCGAGATCACGGCACGCGTCCAGGAGTGTTATTTTTCTCATTCAGTATGGAACTAAGTTTCTGATCGCTGAGCAAGTTCCTCTAAAATAAAAAGCTTCTACATCATAATAATTTAATCAGCTGGAATTCTAATTTACAATCTAATTTAAAATCTCTTTGAAATTGTGTGAATAAAACCTTTGTGAACTATTTACAGGCGTGAAGTGGCGCTAAGGTGGAAGATACCTGGAAGGAATCTGAGTCAGAAGCCATACTAGCTTCTGAGTTTTATTTCAATAAATTTGTATCGTTCCTTGACTCTGGTCCATTTTCACCATAATTTATTATAAAAGTGTGAGACGCAATAACAGATGTCCAAAGAGAGGTAATGTTTAATTCTGGAAATATTAATCAGCTGCAGATGAACGTTGATGATATCCGCTATGATATTCACCATCTCACCACCGAAATAAATTAGCTTATAATTCAAGTGAATATATAGGGATAAACATTGAAAAGGATTTTAGAAATATAACTAAGAAATGCTCTATATGTGGATAAACGATAATAAAAATAAACAGAACTATTTTGAATTTCCTTCTCCAAGTTTGAGGTGCCTCATAATTGGGAGATTGAATCCCAAGAAGACGTCATTGCTACTGAAGTTGCTATTGGGGAGCTTTATTGATACCAACAATCTTTTCCTGTACGGTATAGCAAGTCGACTCGTCAACGTGAATATAAGGTGTCGAAGAGCGCTATCGATAAGGGATATAATAAATCTGAAATCATTTATTTATTATACGACGGTAATGGCAATATTTATGAATATCTTGAAAGCTTACCTAAAACACGTCAACAAAAATATGCAATCGAATATTTTGAGAATGCTGCTTGTGTACCTGATCCCAGTGATATAGATCGTAGGAAGTAGAATTTGTTCATTTTTGATGATATTGCTACGGAAAATAATCGAAATCGTGCTGATAATTTTTACACCCTTGGAAGGCATAATAACTGTAATTCAATTTACTTATCTCAAAACTATCGCATATTAAGGCCTACCAAGACAAACCATTAGAACGGGATCAAATTAATTAATTCCATTCGAGTTACCATTCAGCAACCGGAAGAATATTCACAGTTATTACATTGCTTGTGATATGCCCTTTGCCAAGTTTCAAGAACTCTGTAATGAAACGTATAAATTACCTTATAGCTTTGTGTTGATCAATAATTAAAATGAAAAATAAAATTAAATTCATATATTAAAATCAACTCTATACATCCCAAAGAAGTACCTCACTTCAAAACACTCGCTCAAGCCTTAAGTTCTCGATCAAAAGAGTGCATGGTCGATTGTGGGTAAATGGTCGTTTACAAAATTTTGATGCCCACGTTTCGCGGTAAAATTGTGGGTAAACGACCAGGTTTTATTCGAGGGTAATTGGTTAATTTTGATTGCCGAGATTCGAAATAAGATTGTGAGTAAATGATTGGCAACCTGTTAAGCCCTTTTTGCAGGTTGTCGTGATAGGCTCACTTTAGTATCTACTGCCGTCCATGCAGATTGGCAATAACAGTTCGATGGTTAAGATGAAGGTGTACTGCGATGTACACAATGTTCAATACAAAAAATATTATTTTATATCATCCGTAAAATATAAAAATTGCACGCTAATAACGATACGAAAAAATAAAGAAAACATTAATATTGGAAGGGAAAACACAACTTGAATCTCTATTTCAAAGTCTATAATGACAAAACTGCTTCGCCGGAGAGCCGTAGCCTGCAAAACCTGCTGTGCGTGATCTCTCCCAAAGAACGGTTATTATCGCCTAACTTGCAATTGCCGCGATGCAATATTTTACAGGACAAAGCGATAAACCCTATTCTGTAAAAAAATTGAATTGCATGCAGAGTACTAAAACCTTTTGAACTATAAATCGATGTCTCGGAAGGAAAAACGTCATTTTAAACCGTAAATCGTTGTTTTAAATCGTTGTCTTGTAGTTCTACTCACTCTTGAGGGTTTTTCATGTTTTACAAATAATATTTGAGATTTCTAAAGCATTCAATATGCTTCAAGTGTTACATGTGCATCGTAAGTAGATGTTAAATTCTCGCTTGTCATATAATTTCATCTTGAAGAAAATTCAGTATAATTATAAATAAATAGATTTATACAGTTTAGCGCTTTAGTCCACACTAGACTTTTCAATCATTACTCTCCCGTTGCAACCATGTCTTCTCATACTGTAACCTTGCTGTTCATTCTTCTTCCCGAGGTGAAGTACTTTACACTTGTCAGCATTAAACCGCAGCTGCCACGTATCAGCCCAGTTAACTAAACTGTCAAGATCATCTTGCAATTGAGCTTTATTTGATGCATCCTTCACTGTATTATAAACTTTTGTGTCGTCGGCATACATGGAGTACAAGCTAGACACTGCTTCTGGCAGATCGCTTATAAAAGCAACGAAAAAATAGGCCCAAGAACGCTTCCCTGTGGCACGCCACTGCACACTGATGCCCAGTCTGACACGGTTCCGTTAATACTGACACGTTGTCGTCTACCTACTAGAAAATCTCTGATCCATTGAAGTACGTCTCCCTCAATTCCCAAAGACTTCACTTTACGTATCAGCCGCTCATGCGGAACACTGTCAAATGCTTTGGCAAAATTGAGGTACAATGCATCCACTGGCTCCCTTTCGTCCAGCAGGCGAGTCCAATCGTTCAGCGTAGATAATAAGTAAGCGGTGCAGGATATACCGGCAATAAAACCGTGTTGACAATCTAATAGGAGATGGTGAACGGTCAATTGATCGATAATCCCCTCCCACACAACAGATTTCATTAGCTTACAAACACCACTTGTCAGACTGACAGAGCGATAGTTGCCGGGGCTCCTTTTGTCATCTTTTTTGAACAATGGCGTTATTTGAGCTTCTTTACAGTCGGACAGCAAATTTCATTCGTTCAAGGTTTTGTGAAAGAATACTCTTTCAATGGGCCGGCCAGAACGGTTGCTAATTCTTTGTGCATCTGGGATGAAAGCCGACTGGTCCACATGACTTGTTGGGATTTAGAGCTTACAGGCGCTTGAGAACCTCTTCTTCGTGTATTTCAAAACCTGTTAACTTCGAGCCAGTTGGGTGCTCCTCAATATCTGGAATACTGTTCAAGTCCTCATCGGTGAACACACTGCTGAAGAACTGATTAAGAACGTTAACCTTGCCCTCATCAGAGGAAATCTTTCGTTGTTCTACTTTCAATTCAGATATACCGTCCTTTGACTTACAATTCAAACTAGCATAAAAAAATAGAAGGAATTCAGATTATTTCATGCATTTTTAGCAATATTTTTTTCGAAGTTTTTGACTACAGTGCGACAGACTTTGTTAGCTTGATTTCGAGCTCTTGCAAACATGTTATAATCAGAATCGCTACGAGTTCGTAAATAACGCTCGTAGGCTTCTTTCTTGGTCTTTAGCTAAGCTTCACCTGTACTGTTCATCCACCGAGTTTTTTTGACTCCACCAAACTTCATTTTAGGTACACAGGCATCAACTGCAGACATAACCGTGTCTTTGAGAAATGACCATGAATCACCCACATTCATGTCCTTAATATAGTCCGAAATATTAGCCACATTCACCGCTTCACGGAGTTTATCATAGTCGCCTTTCGCAAAGTTCAAACGTTCACTCTTCCGAAGCGTCTTTTCTGCATAGCTCTTAATACTGAAAAACAATGATTGGTGGTGGCTTCTGCCCAACGGAGCCTCGTGGCGAAGCTCATCTATCATTGATTCTTCACCAGTAAACACAAGATCTAGAATATTTGGGGTCTGTTTACCCCTAAAATGGGTTGGCTTGGTGATGTTATGGATTAAAAATGAGTCTCGCACAGACTCCAAGAACAGGGATGCTGGGTGATTCTCATCTCTTGGAGAAGATTCTCGTAAAAATGAGTCTCGTACAGACTCCAAGAACAGGGATGCTGGGTGATTCTCATCTCTTGGAGAAGATTCATCTGCCCAATCTATTTCTGGATGGCTAAAGTCACCAACGATCAACGTTGTGACGAACTAATCTTGAATCCCAGAATAATAGCTAATTAATCGCGTCACCTCAAAGTTCGGATGGTCTAATTGTCACGTCCACCAATGACCGGAAATTAAATGCAACTTCCCTATTGGTTTTATCAGAAAGAGCTTGGACGGAGCGGATAGTTACTCAAACAAACTTTCTTAAATTTATTTATTAAAGATAAACGATTAATTGAACCTAAACAAATCAAACAGGCGCAGCATATGAGTTAAACGAACTAACAAATTAAATGCGGAGGAAGTTAAAGTGCGATGAGAGCAAAATGCGAGGAGAGAGCTAGAGCATTGAGATCCGAGAAAACGCACGATCCTACAACAGAAAACAAAAAGTAAATATCTACGCATGACAAGTCGTTATATAAACAAAAATCACGATATTCCATCAAGAATTCCAAGCTAAATTTCACCACCATAGCACGCAACTCACCCTGGCGTCTGAGTCAAAATCATATAAGAGAGGAACCAGGACGCAAGTCGGGATCGGCATTGTATCTGACGGCTATTTTCAATTTACACCGTCATGCAGAGTCGGTCCTACTTAAACTTCGTAGTCTGACTACAGTAGTGGGAAATTTGCAGCAACACTTCACATCAAACGTATGCGACCTGCTGAAAATCAAGCTCGGTAAAAGGTTGCTTAGTACTTTTTAGTTATCAGAGGAGCTGTGAGGTGATCTATAAAGGACCCCTATGAGGAGGCTATCCTTGCCTATTAGAGTAAATTCGCACCACACTGATTATTTAGCTCAGTGTTTCCCAAAGTGGGCGATATCGCCTCTTAGGGGCGGCGGAAAGATTTTGAAGGTGGTAAGGAAGAAGAGGGCGGTAGTCCGAAGTCATTGTCAGAAGTTCGAACGTTTGTTTGACGATTTGTACACAATACGTGCAGCACGTGACTCCCAGCGATGGTTTTTCCACCCAGATCTGTTTTTTTAACCTCTCCTGAGTTTACGTCTCGGACAAATTAGCGCCGGTCTCACGGCCCATTTCCAAATTCAATGATCAAGGAAAATCTCTTAAGGGGACCTTCTACCCTAAAACCGAGGTAGCCTATAACTCCTACAGTTATTGTCCGGTCATCATAAAACTTCACTTACATACGTAAAATATAAAAATAATAACATTTTACTTATATGAATTTTTCGAAAAAATTGATAGAAAACGTGATATTCATAGAAAACGGACAAATAACGGGTACTATAGAAAATCTCCCCCCACAAATATCGTCCGACAATATCGAGACACATATCATTAGATTCGTAAAGACCATACCTATCAACCAACCCATCACTTTTTTCATTTTCCCCATAGTTTTTTTTATGCGCGTTTTTCTCATTTTTACACTTTTTTTACCCCCTCCCCCCCTTCTCCCCCATATATATCACGAACCATGCACAAATTCAAAAAAGTGATGGGTTGGTCGATAGATATGGTCTTTACTTACACGTATTCATTAGGACCTAACGATAAGGTTTTGCTCGTGAAAATTGTTCGAATTTTGCCATCGTTGTTTTTGCCATAGTTATGAGTCGGCCGAAATACGGGCCGAAATTCGCGTGATAAAGTAATTTCTCCCAAACTACTGAACAGATTCGAACGAAATTTTGAATTTGCAGTCCTAACTACCGAACGGTTGTGTTTAGCTCGTGAAAATTTTTTCTATTGTGCCTTCGTTCGCGAGTTTATTTTTCATTTCACCTTCATTCGTGATTCAAACAGCAATACGTGCTTAAATTCGCAGTAATCAAGAAATTTTTTCCAAGCTACTGAACAGATTTGAACGAAACTTAGTATTTAAATATTTACCTCAGCAACGGTAATGTTTACAATTTTTTGTTTTGCCTTTGTTTGCGAGTTAAACGGCTATACGTATGAGGCTCTTGGTTAAACCGGCCGGTAGAAAAGCCGGTCGTTCCTCCTATATCTGTATAACTCGTGAACGGAAGCAAAATAGAAAAATTGTCACGAGCTAAACATCACCGTTAAGAGGTTAGGTATTTATATACAAAGTTTCGTTGAAATCTGTTCTGTAGTTTAGAAGAAATTTCATATTCGCCGCGAATTTAAGTGACAAAATACCCGGCGATACGGGCCGAATATAAGGAAGTGTGAAATCGAGAATGACGGTGAAATGAAAAAAAATTCGCAAACGAATGTAAATCGAAAAAAATTATATGCAAAAAAATCCCCGTTTGGTAGTTAGGAATGTATTTTCAAAATTTCGTTCAAATCTGTTCAATAGTTTGAAAGAAATTCGTTGATCAATGCGAATTTCGGCCTGCTTCGCAGTATACGCGTAACTCACGAATGAAGGAAAAATAAAAAAAAAATACGAGCTAAACATCACCGTTAGGTTCTGATGAATACGTGTTCCAAGTTTCATAGAGCTGCGTTCAGTAGTTTGGGGAGAAATTAGGGGTGAGATTGTGGGTAAATGACCAGATTTTATTCGGGGATAATTGGTCAATTTTGACGACCAAGATTCAAATAAGAATGTGATTAAATGATCGGTAACCCGTTATGCTGTTTATGCAGAATGCTGTTATAGGCTCACTTTAGTATCTACTGAGGGCCGTGCGAGATAATGAAATAAATTGACCTCAGTGTATTCTTGACTTGTTGCCACGTGTGAAAATAATACCTTCGCCTCCTCTACAGGTATGAGTGCTCAGCACAGCGTTTCTACGGGAAGTAGTTCCGTGATATCTTGCTTTATCGAGGGCTGGTCAGTGCTCAGGCCTGTTGGTGCTGGCAAGTTCAGTTTAGATGACATCGACCCCAGCCTCTGCACACACCTGGTCTTCCTCTTTGCTGGTCTCGACGACGACAGATCCACCATTTCTCTAGACCCTACATACGCTAGTGAAGGTGAGCATATAACCTGGGAGCAACGATTAGTGTGATGATCATTTTTATTTTCTGTAACTAGTAGTATAGAATATGCACCTGATAAATATGAAAGGAGAGCAGCAATCATAAAATATTGTAATTCACCTAAAACCAGAAAATGCAGTGATTTTATCTTGACTTTGTATGCATTTTTAACTCTGAGTATTTTCTCCAGCTAACGAAACAATAAATTTTCCCATTTTTTGTACTAACTTGCCATTAATTATAATTTCACCCGCTCAGCGAGCAGAACATACTGTTCATTTTCGGCAGCTTAAAACCTACTAAACAGTTTCCAGTCATAATCTTGTTGTGGTTCCCACACCATAGTTGACGTAGACTAGTAATAATTGCGACTTTCAAGATTCGCATGTGTTTACAGTTAAAGAACCCAAAGAAAAGAAAATGAAAAAAAAACAAAGAAAATGAGTTTTACATAATTAATTTATGTCCGTATGTCAACAGGAGCGCTCAGGCAACTTGTTGCCATAAAAGCTCAAGTCCCCTCGCTGCACGTCACCGTGGCCATTGGAGGATGGACGGAAGGTTCCGAAGGATTTTCCAAGATGGCTTCCTCGCAGCCCACTAGAAAAACCTTCATTGACTCGGTTTTAGAATATTTAAGGTAATCGGTATAAACCTTTTTCATTCATTCTGTGATGTTCCATAATTTGTCGATCATTTTTTACATTTTTGTACGCTAATCTAGTTGGGCCTTCTTGATCATTCTCGTTTGATTTTTCATGCTAGTCTGAAGAAGTTTTGGTTGGTAAATTTTGAATCTCGCCAGAGAAATGAAGAATCTTGCTTGTGGTTTTCGTACGTGGTACTTTGCACAATAATAACCAATATTATAAACTGATATGTTCTCAATATATATAAATTTAAAAATGGCCAAATCGATAATTTGACATCTCGTAACTCGTATCGTTATCCTTTTTTCCTGTGCGTGTAAATTCTTATTTATTAGTCTGTTTTGATTATATACTTGCATAGTTTTTTCTCTAATGCCACACGACAATTCCTCCCGAGAAGAAAGTCTACTATCATAATGTTGGTATCTGCTTCATCAAGTTTGCTGTCGGAGCAGATGGATTTGTGTCTCTAATTTGTCCCGCAAGTAACAGTCAAGAATAATTATCGATTCAAGACAGCACTACCGAGCGAGTCATCTTGACTCACTAATTTCTCACAAATCACGAACAACAATGCACAAAATCGGTAAACCGATGCTAACTGGAAATGCCTTTTTTTGTGGCAGGCGTTACAAATTGGATGGCTTAGATATCTTCTGGCAAAACCCGGCTCAAAGGATTCAAAAAGGTCGCCCGGAGGACAAGTGGAACTATGTTACTTTAGTTAAGGTATATTCAATTAGTTCATTTTCGATCCTGCGAGCTCTCTGCGCCCGCCCTGTAACCACTGATAGTATGTATGGTTTCCCAAATAATTATGCAAATCCGTCCCTTTTGTTTATATTTTTATTATTTGATACCGAAAACCAATCATTATTCATTATTTGGAGCGATTGATTTTAGTTATCAAAACTATATAATTGCGATAACTGCATCAAGTCTTTCGTTTAAAGATACCTCGAAAATTTCTTATCCATTCCATGTACAGAAATTTTGAGTTTATGTTGCATTATCCCACCGCAGGAACTGAAAGAGGCTCTCAGTCCTGAAGGACTCACCCTGACCGTGGCGGTGATGTCTTCTAAAAGCGTCATAGACAACGGCTACGATCTCCCTGGCCTCGTCGAGCACGTTGGTGAGTCTTATATTTTATTTTGCTGTAAAAATAGTGTTCTTTATTCCACCGAATCGTCCTGGCGAGCCACTCGATATGCTTCCAGCAGCGAATTGTGCAGAGTCAGACGTAGCGCAACTTTAATCTTTCGAGATGGACGAATACCAATGACAATGAATTGCTCAATGTTTGAAAAAATCACAATCACATTCGCATAGGCCGCTCTTTAATAGTTCCCCTATCGTAATTTTGGGGGTGGTTAGCTTCTTAATTGAAGACACCTTTAGATCTCTCAGCGCGTAAATGAGTCGCTTTACCCAGCCAAATTTTGGAGTCAGCTTTCGGACGCCCAACGGCGGGAACTCTCGCCTTAGAGGTGAATCAGGTTAGAATCGGACACCTCAATGTATGCGGTTGTTATTTAGGTGCCTTTTGTGGGAATCGATTGCGCGATGGGCCGAAACTTCGTAATATAACCGAGAAGAGTAGCTGGTCAAGCTGCTTAATATTTGCATGGTCAGACTCTGGTATTAGTGCGAACCATTACCTTCTCTCGCTCATGGAATGGCGAGCACACGTACCTTTGTTATTCAACTCATATGATGGATCAAGATGCGAATTGACTTTTCCAATTTTTTAAGCGTACGTGGTATTTAGAAAGTAATTTTATTGCGTATACGAAACAAATTATTTTTCGAAAAAAATGTCTTTATTTTTACAGGGTACGCCAGAGAAACTTACTTATCTGACAAAATTCCCGCGCGGTGAGTTGGGCGGGTAGAAGGTCGAGAGGGCGCGCATCTGGAGAGGGAAGTTCCTAAAGTTGTTTCTCCCTCCAGGCTCCAGTCAGTTGCCATCATGCTCTGGTCTAGAGAGCAACGGGCCTTCGCAGTCGAGACCTTTTCTAACGGTCGCTCATTTATTGCTACGTAACGTGCCTGTCGCGCTCGCTTTGAAATTCCTCCTTACAGACTCGTTCCTGGCCGTAATTCGATTCTGTCGTGGCTTAGTTTATTTGGGGAGTGTGAAAGTGTTGCTAAACCCAGAAATGAACTTCAGCGGAACATCAGAACTCCGGAAAATGTCGATGGAGTGAGACAGTCAGTTGTGCCTTCTTTTCGGCGTTCGGCTCGCTAACACGCCGCTGCTATGGGAATTTCTGAAACCACTGATGGACGAATTCTCCACGAAGACCTTCACTTTCATCCTATTGTCTGTTGTGCAAGAATTAAATGAACGCGATTTGTTGCCCGTCAAATGCATGTGAAATGCTGGTTGACAACCTGCCTGAAGACGCGATCGTTATTTTCAGTGACGAGGCTCACTTCCACATTTCCGTCTGCGTCAACAAGCAAAACATGCGTTATTGGTGTGATGTAAATCCCCGTGAGCTTCACCAGAAGCCACTTAACTGTGAGCTAGTTACTGTCTGGTGAGCGATGTCGGCAATGGAAATAAATATTGGTCCTTATTTTTTGAATAAAATGAACGCGCAGTTACCTTTAATGGAGCTCGTTACAGGAACATGATCAAGGAATTTTTTCTTCAACGACCCGAAGAAATGAACGATAGGAACGTGTGGTTTCAGCAAGATGGAGCCACAGCACACATAGCACGAGACTCAATGAATTTGTTACGACAACATTTCCCCGACCGCCTCATCTCTCTCAGAGGCGATCTCCAATGGCCGCCACGCTCTCCAGATTTGACACCATGCGATTTCCTTCAATGTGGTTAATTGAAATCTCTGGTTTATGTCGATCGACCACGGACCATAGCACACCTCAAGAACAACATTCGCGACGCCATTGCCAACATACTAATTGATATGCTGCAAAGAGTGGATACGAACTTCGAAAATCGACTTTATCCTATGTCATTTTCAAGACTATGAAAAAAGATTGGGACAGCGTATTCTCAAATAAGAAAATTTAAAACAATAATTGAAGTATTTTTGTTTTTATCGACCTTTCAGATAAATAAGTTTCTTTGGCGTACCCTGTATAATTACTAACCAGAGGCTGCTGAGGGCATGGAAAAAGACTAATTAAGGGATAATAAACATGGAAATAAACTTGATAAAGAGTACGTGACAGAAAAAATCAATGCCGGAAGCTTTATGAGGTAATTTCACATCCTTATTAATATAAGCAACTGATATGCAAGTTGTTAATTGGCAGAACCAGCAACAGATGAACGTCAGGTTTTTCCGTCAGTGTCTACAAGTATTTTGCAAGATTCAGATCAATATGATTTTGCGATTGCACTGCTTGATATTGTGATGCTGGTGTAAAAAGGTAATGCAAGTCAAGGCAATTTCTCCTATTCCATATATCGTTTGGATTGGTCCACGTTATTTTTAGAAGAATAAACAATTGAATTGAGTGCCGTATCATTTTACATAACTTTTGTCACCTTGTATTTCTATCGAGCAATTTGTTCTGCATTGGCTTCAAAACTCTGCATCCAACGATGACAGAAAGAAGTGAACCAAAACTTTTGTGTCAATATTAATGTTTTAATTAAGTTTGATTTTGACGTTGCTGCTTTTGATTGCAATTTCCGGAATCAATCCATCAAAATGCATAGCTCAGTAACTGAATCCAAGGAATACATTTACTTACAATGCTTGTCATAAAACACATTAATCTTGTGAGTCATTCGACGCCAACAGCCTGGCCAAACCAAGAAACTCAAATCGATTCTCCTAAATGCCCTATCATCTTCCGTTCCACAAATTTATCCAGTTGGCTCGATGAATTAAATATTACGACTTGAGGAAGGCGTCTACCCTCCAGAAAAATTTCCACATTTACTAACGGATCTTTCTGAAACTTCACACATTTATGTAAAACCGAAATACAAGCAGATTTTCTTCGTATGATTTTTTCGGAAAAATTAATAGAAAACGTGAAATTCATAGAAAAGACAAAAAATAGGTACTTTAAAAATCTATCTCCTACAGTTTTTAAGCTACAGCATTGAAAGATATACCATTCGATTCGTAAAGACCATACCAATCGAGAAACGAAGCCCGATTTTTTATTTTTGTCTTAGTTATTTTTTACACGCATTTTCCCGTTTTCTTCTCATTTTCTTCAGATTTTCCTCCCTTCCCCCCATTTTGAATCCAAACTATGCACAAATCTGAAAAAGGGCTTCGTTACTCGATAGGTATATGGTCTTTACAAATCGAATGGTATATGTCTCATCGCTGTATATGTCTCATTGCATAGCTTCAAAACTCTAGTAGGAGATAGGTTTGCCGTGACAATAAGTGTAAATGTTCAGCAGAGCGCAACAAAGTCCCGCGCGCATCGCAATAGGCACTCAATGTAGCAAGGATACAAAACGAAACGTTACTGGAGCTTGATTCCAGTCAAGGATGGTGGGAGCGACTGCATGCACACCTCCTCATACGACGCCAGGCGGGTAACACACGGGCACCTCAAGCAGACACTCCATTTAAAGTGCTCGCAGTGAATTTCCTCCTATTCTATTTGTTAAAGAACTCCCCCATCCCCCCACCTTTCATGATCTGTCGTGAACGCATAAATCTACATACAGAGATGGTAATGGTACCGTTGTATAGGGCAGAATATCAGCCTTAAGATGAGACTAAAAACCGGAAAAGCCAAATCCGAAAACTTTAGGGTAAACGCCCCCCTTTAGGCATGCCAGCATAAGCCGCTCAACTAAAGTCCGATGCGCAGCACATGCCTCAATCTGAAATCTTTTATTAATGTCGAATAACGAAAACTTGGATCGTACAATAATTGTTGTGTTCTCAATGAAGTGATGGTGAAAGTCGAATCGTACAACTTCATCTTAAAAAAATACCCGAGGAAAAAATAAAAAAATTTTCCTTTACATTCAAAGTTTTTCCAGCAAATACGTCATAGTTTAAACAATACAATACAATAGAGAAGTGCATGTTAATCTGAACAAAGTCAAGTTACTGCAGTAGCTTGATTGCAGCAAGCAGCCACCCGGTCACACTTCACAATAGTAAAACAAATGTCTTTTTTTTTTCATTGGAATTATCGACCTCTTACATTAAATTCTGCTCAAGCTTTCAAATTATCAACTACACTCTAAATACCAGGATTGGCATAGAAAAAGTATGACGGAATATACAATAGTATTTTTAAATCAAATAAGTTTGTGACAAATGGGATCCTGTTTGAATACGTTCTCTTAAGACTCCTTGTACGAGTTAGTCAATACCGACGCTACAGCTAGGGCATCGAAAACGTTCTTATGCAATTTTCAATAATAAGCAAGCTGTCGGCCGTCGGAATACTTGGGAACTCCTACTAAAAGCATATCTGCAAGAGCTACTTCAGTAGACGCTCAAGCAGATATATGACCAAAGCTAAACATTTCTGCTGTTGGCGAGATAATTGTTTTATGGGCTTGCAAAACCTTAATCTCCAGACGATTTGAAATCAATTAATCACTGAAGGAGACAAAACGATTCAAATCTTTTTGAAAAGCATTGATCATTTGTAACTACGTGCTGCGTCACTATTAGTTGTATACTGGCACCTTGCGCTGGCTAGTGGCAACGGCTATAACCCTTTGCCTCGATGGGGGTGCAAGAGGTAGACCCCCGCATACCCTTCCATGCATCAACATACCATAGTGATGTCGGCGCTGACGTGTAGACCTGATGGGGCCTGTCGCCGATTCTTTTCATTTTCGTGCCTTGTTCACAGAAGATCTATAAAATCGTGTCATTTGACCGGATGTTTTCATAACTGACAATAGTTTGAAATAGCTACTAGACTTCCACCGGGTGCTATATGGTGGAAGTCTAGTAGTCTAGTAGTAGTCCCGGTCTAGTGATGGTATTCCACCGGGTGCTATGGAACATATCTTTTTCCATAGCTTTATCTAGTCTGATCTTAAACGCGTTCACCCTCGGAGCGCCAACGATGTAATCGGGGGCATAGCCGTGGCCCCTGGTGTTGGTTCTTGTTTCAAATTCTAGTAATCCTTCGGGGTGTACTTGTATACTTCAAAAAGGTCCCCGCGCAGACGTCGATATCTGAGGCTTGGTAGCTTCATAATCTTTAATCATTCCTCATAGGACTTGTCCTCCAAGCCTGGAATTATCCTTGTTGCACGTCTTTGAACATTTTCTACTAAATTTTTGTCCTTTTCAAATCTCTGTGACCACACAACGTTTCCAAACTCTAGATTCGGACGCACGACAGCAACAAAACTGCTTCATCGCTTCTGCCTCTAAGAACGATTATGAGCGCCTGATTAGTCCAAGAAGTTTGTTGGATGTGTTAGCTTGCGTTTCAATATGCTTCGAAAATTTCAGCTCCTTGTCGACATATACTCCGAGATCTTTTTCCACACTAGACTTTTCAATCATTACTCTGCATTGTAACATGTATGACTGGAAGCTCTTTTTGCAGCGTGCAACTTGAATCAGGGAAGCATTTAAACCTTTCCATTTGATGCTTTAGTGTTATTGCATGTGTAATTATCGAGTGGATTGTGATTGAGCTTGCGTATTGAAAACATGCAGCGCACACATGTGTGAGCGCACGTAATGCAAGTTCACATAAACATGATTCTTCAACGAGTATTTCATTACGCGAACCGCATGTCCCTGCTGAATTTGATTCATACACTCATCGGATAGATGCGATTTTTCAGTTCACAACTCCCGCAACAATTATTCTGGTGTTACTTCTTCTGGTGTATTAAGCGACCTCTAGGAATCTCTGCAAAAATTCAATGTAGTCAATGGATTGATTGCCAGAGAATTGATTTGCGTTATTCTTCTGTGTTACTCACCATATTCATGGAGTAGAAGTAGTTATAGATTTTATAATTTGTCCAAGTATCTGCAACAATTTACTCTTTTCATTCGATGATGTGACTTTGATTAGGTTTATTGGGGAGATGCAAAATATATACCTTTTTAAGTTCAACCTTTAAGTTTCAAAGCCTATCAGGAATTTACCAACTGTATGAACTTTTCCTCGATCTCTATTTTGACTTCGACAATGTACTTCTCGGGATCAATCCGAGAACCTAACTCCTCTCGGTTGAGTTTTTCTTAAACTTGTCTAAAATGCCAGGTTGGTTATTTAATCCCCGATTTCTGAGCGGCCTAATTACGGCACGTAAGGGGTTCTCAACTGGACAGATACGACTTGACAAAGAGAGAAATGACACCTATTTATCTCAAACTATATACTTAATGGGATCAATCCGAGGCCTGCCGATTATGGGGGAATTGGATACCCCTCCTGCTGTGGAAGAGCTTAGTAAAACCTTGGACTGCCTTGCCTACGGCAAGGCACCTGGGAGCGACAGAATTAATCCGGAAATATTGAAAAGCGGTAAACCAGTTCTGCTCCAGCCACTCCATGACCTTCTTCGCCACTGTTGGGAGCAGGGTTACATCCCTCAAGACATGCGTGATGCGAAGATCGTCACTCTGTACAAGAATAAGGGAGACAGAAGTGACTGTAACAGCTACCAGGAAATCTCTCTCCTCAGCGTTCTTGGCAAGGTGTTCGCCCGGGTCGCTCTCTCTCACTTGCAGCTCCTCGCCGCTCGCGTCTACCCCGAATCCCATTGTGGATTCAGGGCTGGTCGATCGACGATGGACATAATTTTTTCCCTGCGGCAGCTGTAGGAGAAGTGCAATGAGCAGCAGATGCCTCTCCACGTCGCTTTTATTGACCTAACGAAAGCTTTCGACTTGGTTAGTCGTGACGGACTTTTCCGCTTGTTGCAGAAGATCGGCTGCCCACCGCGCTTACTTGCGGCGGTCAAGTCTTTCCACGAAAACATGCACGGCACGGTTTGCTTCAACGGTGTGACCTCAGTAGCTTTTCCATTCAGCAGCGGAGTGAAGCAGGGCTGCGTGCTCGCGCCCACGCTTTTTGGTATCTTCTTTTCCATGCTTCTTCGGTACGCCTTCGCGGATTGTAACGAAGGCGTTTTCATACACACCATACACGACGGCAAGCTATTCAATATAGCCCGTCTTCGGGCCAAAACCAAGGTCACCAGGGTCCTAATCCCGCGAGATGCTCTTCGCCGACGATGCAGCCTTGGCATTGCATACCGAGGGAGGACTCCAGCAGCTTATGTCCCGCTTTGCTTATGCCTGTAAAGAGAAAGACTAACGTATGGGAAAGACTAAGGTATTGTCCCAGGGCACTGCGACTCCCCCGAGCATTGTTCTGGAAGGTTACACCCTGGAGGTCGTCGAGAACTTTACCTATCTCGGGTCCAGTATCTCCAGTTCACTGTCCATCGACTCCGAGATTAACAGCAGGATTGCCAGGGCCGCCACAGTCATGGCCAAATTAACCCAGCGAGTTTGGAACAACTAGAGCCTGACCGTGAAGACTATACTGTGCGTCTACAAGGCTTGTGTCCTCGGCACTCGCCTGTATGGTTGCGAGACATGGACCACTTTTGCGGGGCAGGAAAGGAAACTCGACGGCTTCCACATGAGGTGTCTCCGGTGCATACTGCAGATCAAGTGGCAGGACAGAGTTCCCAATTCTGTGGTATTAGAGCGATCAAATATGATCAGTCTGTTCTCAGTTCTCAGCGAGAGACGTCTCAAGTGGCTGGGGCATGTCAGTAGGATGGGAGTGGGCCGCATACCCAAAGACCTCCTATACGGCGAGCTCGTGGAAGGCCGACGAAAACGGCACGCCTAAAACTACGCCTCAAGGACATCTGCATGAGGGATTTGAAACGGTGCCGCATCGACCCATCCTCGTGGGAGACTCAAGCAGCTGACCGCCAGGGCTGGAGACTCGCTGTCGGGCAGGCCGTGTCCTGCGCTGAGGACGAGCGCCGCGATGGCGACTGTCAGAGGAGATTCAGACGGAAACAGCGGGCGACGCAGCAGCGACAGCCATCTGCCTTCACCTGTGATGGCTGTGGATTGGATTGTCACTCCAGGATCGGTCTGCACAGCCACTCTCGGCGATGCAGGCGGGACCGATAGCTAACCCATCGTCTCTCGAGACGGACGGATGCCGACGACGATACTTAATGAAATAAAGTATCCAAATACAGAACTGTGACACGATGATAAGATTCCAAACGTCCTATATTATAGAAAAAAATCCGATCCTATTACAGAGTCGGACATGGTGAAAACGACGAGCACCAGGGCCTACGAACAGGAAGACCAGCACGGACCTAGGTATTTGACACGGCACCAACTAGCACCCGGTAACAAGCCCTTAGACCCTGATACCGGCCTAATAGTATTACAATTCTGAAGCAATATGACAGCACTGACACCCTTAATTTCCTAACGGGTCCATCACCGGCTATGTGATGAGAGCAGTGCAGCAGTTAGCCTTCGGGCAGTCATGCTGCCCCTCGCAGGTTGGGAATATTCTTTTCCGGTCTGATCCCTTTAATACGGCGGTTCTGCGGTGCCTTCTAAATCCAGAGGATCAAGTTCGTGGCTGGTTCGCAGCCGGCTGGTTGCTTCATCAACACTCGTAGACATCGGTTTTGGTGAAAATCGACGTCGTCGGGTAACTCATAGAAATTACTTCCGATGATAATCGACATCCTCGGGTAACTCGTAGAAATTTAACTCACATCTTGAATACTCGTTGAAATTTTAACTCACTTCTTGAATAATCGTAAAAATCGGCTTTGGTGGGAATCAACGTCATCTGGTAACTTGTAGTTCTCACTCACTCGGTAAAGACCTCAACTCGTTTCCTCACGGCACCGATCCTCGATTTTTGTCGCACCACACAGGCAAACACTCCTCGGACTGTAGAAGGGAACTCACTCCGCAATCCGCCCGCTCAGCTTAAATAACCCACCGGCCGCAACCCGCGTCGTCTCTCGACTTTTTTTCCCTAGACGACCTGTGTTTCTCTCCTAAGGTCAAATCACCTATGCTTTATGTATAATTTATATTCTTATTCCTAATCAACTTATGTGTTTAGAAGTGGGTATAATATTCAGTAGTGTCAGGTTAAAAATCGGCGTTTTTAACAGTAGGTGCATGGGTTTCAACATAGGTCAAATTCCCCCTGCTATATGTCAAGTTAGAGTCGACATTCTTTTCGTCCGTCGTATCACATAGCAAACGAACGCGTGCACATTCATCGACGCCACTTAGAGCGGGAGATGGTCATGGTTCATGCAATTATCCCGTTTAGCTTCCGACCAGGGTCATATGCATGCGGTAGCCTGATGTGAAATAGCAGCCGACCACCGTACATGGCCGATCTGCGCCTGATTCACCTCTAAGCCGACTCCATTGCCTCTGAAGCGACCCTAATTGAAGCGAAAACTGTGACTGGGTTCCTGGCAAGGCGATGCTATGGGGAAATTATATGTAATTAAGTCAAGAATACATCATAGCTCAACATTTTTGCGTGCTTCGTTTTTATGGGTTTTACTGCCTTCATCCATGTATTGGACGTTAATGATGTGCATACTTCGTTGTATTATTCTTTGATGCTCTTCTCAATCCCTTTTCTATTTATTTAATGCAGCATCCATGTTATTCGCGGTTCCTTCATACACTGCGTTCGCCTTGTTGTGCGCAGTTCAATTTTCCTTATTTATGATGTTCGTTGTTCACTGCTCTGAATCGAATCGATTGCTGTTCTGTTAGCTGTTTGCTAAGATTGTTTACATTTCTTTCGCTAATCGATATTACTAATTTTATGCTCTTTTCTTGTTCTGGATGCCCATTTAATTCTATTTGCTCCTGGTTTAAAGTAAATTTAATTTTTCAAGATTTCATGTACCTGCTGGCCTACGATTATCACGGGAAGTGGGAAAGAATTACCGGCCTCAACGCTCCACTCTACCCTCGCTCGGGGGAAACGGGCCTGGCTCGAACTAATAATGTCGTAAGTTGTTTTTCCTAATTATCTTCACTATGTTAAGTGTCTTTGCGGAAAAAATGTCAAACGCGAGTTGTAAACCGCGGAGGTGCTATTAAAATATCACAGCGCTTTATGGCAATTAATAATCAAGTTTTTATTCGACAGTTGATCGTAGAGTAATAATGTGTGGTTTGCAGGGTAGATTGACACGAGCTCGACTCCAATGCATACAACAGATTTAAATGCATACAACTTGATAGAAATCATTAAATATAATTATTTCGACAGAACTTCACGGTATCATACGTACTGGAGATGGGTGTGCCCCCCGAAAAAATCGTACTTGGACTTGCGCTTTTTGGTCGGGCTTTCTTCTTGTCGGACAGCAGGAATCATAGAGTTGGTGCTGCTGCTCTTGAAGGAGACCTTTCGTCGGGGGGCGGACTTCTCACATACTTGGAGGTGAATGCAGTCACTGCGTTATACGTGAATAATACATGCCAAATTCATGAGCTGGCAAAATCTCAAACAAGCCATGTTAAAAAAACTAGAAGCTTGTACAAAAATGATGCGTTTATTTATGTAAGTTATAAGCATACACTGAGAATGAAGAATAGTCCTCTGGCGAAATACTGTGAGAACATATATGTGATCCAGTGAATGGTGAGTCTATCACGAAAAACGTGAGATTTTGTTCTATCTTTTCACTGTGTCATGGTTGAGTCACAATTGAATGCTGTGACCACAAAACTGAGACATAAACTAACCCGTCTCAGTTTTGTCAGGTTCTGTGAATGTTGAAACCAGAGAAAATCCTTATCCTCTAATGTCTAATATATAATTAAACTCTGCATGTATTTATGTTAAAAAGTTTGTTTATTAGTTTGAAGCCATTCTTGGGTAACTTACAACTTTGATTTCATAGATACAATCATATTGGTCTTATATTCCAGAGAAGCATAAATGGCGAAGACTGTTTGCAAAAATTTTCGATTGCTTCGCATTTTGTAAAACTGAAAATTTCTCAAAGAGTTTCGTCTCCTTTGTGCATCCGTTTAGAACGGCATATCTTATGTAAAATCAAGCGGTTGTTTCAGAGTGTGCCATTTTTTCTGTTCCATAAAAACAGAAGTTTTGTTCCTATAAAACAGAAGTTTTGTTCCAGAGTGTGCCATTTTTTCTGTTTCGTCACATAAAAATAGAAATATTTTTATGTGATACGCTTAAGGGGAGCGTCTGGGTAAAATACTTTTTATATACGGACTGGTCATTTTGAAACTTGGTACACATATGTAAAACAGCAATTAATAACTTTTGTTCATGAAAATTTTTCTAAAAATTGAAAGAAAATGTGACAGTCATAAAAAACGGCAACAAAAGGGGGTACTGTAAAAATCTATATCCTCATTCAATTAACGTGCTACAACATCGGGAGACAATCATTCGATTTGTAAAGACCATATCTAGCGATGGACCGATAATTTATTCTTTTTTACGATATTTTTTCTGATTTTTCCATTTCCCCCAAATCATAGGAGGAGATAGATTTTTAAGATGGCATATTTTGGAAATTTCAATTGTTCAGGGATCCAAATAAGTAAAATTTAATGAGAAAAGAAGAATACGCAAGAAATTTGCTTGCTATTGTAGCCCAAGCTTTCCCAATGCCAATTAGTTGCATTTAGGGTTGCAGCATGCGTCTTTATAGACTAAATCTCGTCCAGTTTAACGTGAATAATAAGCTATAAATTGACTTTCTTGATAGTTTTATATATATATGTGTATAAAATGTTAATTTTATATAATTTCAAAATATCCTAACGTAAAAACCATTGCATGTACATCCGTGTTATTTGCTTTCTTGAACGCACATCGTTTGTAGCTTTCCAACGAGTGAAAACACGTGGCAGTTAACTCGAATAATGATCTATAAATACTATTTTTAAATAAAAATCTCTAAATATTGTTATAAAAATTGTCATTTAAAGTTCAAAACAGCCTTACGCAAAAATTATTGCATTTAGATCTGTGGCATTAGCTTTGTTGAACGCGTCTGATTTGTAGCTTTCAAACGAGTGCAAATACTTTGCAAATAACGAGAATAATGATCTATAAATATAGAGATTGCTGTTTACACAAATCAAGAAATACATGTCGAATCGATAAAGTGACGTTGGTCCCGAGCGCGATGGTAGGAATGTTGTTTATTGTTCTTTTCCATACTTCGGCCCTGCATCCGAAACCATGTCAGGAGAGTTAAAAGACTTGTTCTATAGATACTTCCTAAAGGTCAACCTTCTTATTATGCTGTAAACAGTTTCAAAATTGGTTCTTTCTTTATATACAAAGATATGATCCCTTTTCATAAACGATCTTCCCTGATTTATCAATATAGTTGTACACGATGTGAATCTGCGTACGTCGAGATGACGTCACGCAATCTTTATTCTAGGGTTGCCGAGCATAGGGCCAGGAGTTGTGGGACCGGACAGTTGCAATCGCACTCCTCTCTCTCGGCTGTGCGCACACATGCCGAGCAGTTTGATGTCCCTTTTTCTGTTAGTGACTTTAGGGTGTTAGCTTCTACCTCCGGTACTTGAGATCTGCGTATTTTAGAATCCTTGAACATATTCAAACTTATGCCCAATTTGAATTCAGATTTTAGCTTCTATCCCCATGAAATTGCGAATAGATAGTTTTTATTTAGTTCTGTCTATTATTTGTAAATTTAAATTTTAATTTTGGTTCTGAGACTTTCAATTGAATTAATTTGTGATTTTTTCATATGATTTCTAGATTCTATGAACTGACGATGGAGCTGGACTCCGAAACGTTGTCTAAAAAGATATAATTTTTTTGGAATTTTCATGCTTTTTTAGTCAACTTGCAACTTAAGCAAAGAAGTGACATCAATTCTTTGATTCCTGACATCATTATTATCATTTTAAAGTAAATAGATCGATAAATAATATAATTTTAATGAAAATCTCGCTTGAATCATGACTTAAAATAACTTTTTGTTCGTCAGATCTGCAAGCGAATAGAGTCGGAAGGAATAGCTTGGTCTATCGCCCGTGAACAGGAGCAGCGAGTGCCGTACATCTACCGTGGCATGGAGTGGATCGGCTATGACGACTCACTGTCACTTAGTGAGAAAGTAAGCTCCTAAAAGCAGTGGTAAAAACTCTATATTGAGCAGTGTATGATGAGATTTAAAAAACGTGTCACTGATCTGATTAAGGTGGAAATTATAAATTAAGGGTTGATCTACGGCTAGATAAATTGGCTGACTATGATTCTCCACAATTTTATATCCTGGGAACGTTTGGAAGAAATGTATATAAGATATTGTGTAAATCCCCATTGAGATACCACCCATTAATTATAGTGCAGTGAAGAAGTATCGCATTTACAGACATTATATTTACTACATTTGTGCTTTCGTGTTCTCTAACACCTTTCAACACCCCGTCGTCAAAGCCTAACAGAATATGTAAACTGCCGGGTGTGTTGAAATAAATTTCCAAATCAGGATTATGGATAGTTATAACGCATTTCAAAGTGTTGGTGTTCGCTTTTATATCAATTGAGCCTTCGTCTCCGAGTGTATTTTTGATAAACATATTAATACTTTTTATCTCGTAGCATCTGGTCGGAACTGTTATATGAGTTCCGAGATCATATAGCTCATAATAAAATTTATGATTTGTCTCATCGATATTCGGGATAGAGTGATATACATCCAGCCCCACCAATGCCAGTTCATGAAATTTGAATTTTAACGCTATCGTGAAGTTCATGTATATATCACTTTTTCTACCGGTACTAACTATGCTTTGCTATTCCATTTCTTAAACAAAAATTATTCAAGAGTTAAACATGATGATCATTTCATAAATTTCGTTTATAAGGTTCATGCGTGAGTGCTTGCAATTCATTTAAGACGTCTGTGTTTCCAGCCTTCAGAGAGCTGAATAGTAAGTGATCAATCGAGCCTTCGTCTCCGAGTGCATTTTCCATAGAGTGGTATCAGTGAAATAAGTTCTTTACATTTTATTTATGATCCGTGTCAGTGAATGACCGAATTTTAGTGAAGTCAGTAAATGAAAGTGCAAAAAAAGCTTGAAATGTTTTTACACGAACACGGATTCCGTTTTGAACATAAATTGAACTGTTAACTGTGATCGCGAACAAGTGCATAGACATTATTTGTATTACAGAAACACTCCCTAAATATCACGGGGGGGGGAGTTAAGTTAAGTTAAGTTTAAGTTGCCAGGTTTTGATTGTTTTCATAACTTGAGCGGCTTATCGCTCTAAATCTCAACAAGTCATGTGGACCAGACGGCTTCCACCCCAGATTAATTATACGAGGTGGTACGCCGGGTGAACACTGAGTTTAACGTTTGGTATTTGGATGATGGATCTTTGGGCAATAAACCAGAGACAGTTCACCAGGCAGTACAAAAACTCGTTGAGGACTTTAGAGCCGTTAGGGCTGGAGGTAAACCAGGGGAAGTGTGAACTGATCATACTGAACCATTCGAGAGAGGAAGAGCTCGAGACTGAGATGTTTCGGTAGGTGTTGCCAACACTAAAAGTTGTTCCCGCCCATGAGTCACTTTTACTGGGTGCCCCACTCCACGAGGAGGGCGTCTCCGCCGTTATCCGGGAGAGGCGGGAGGGCTTGGAGAGGATGGTGGAGCGTTTAAAATTAATTGATAGTCATCAAGCATTTACGCTTTTAAAGAATTGTTTCGCTCTACCTAAACTCCAGTACGTCCTATCAGCAGTCAGAGAAAAGTTCGACGTGGGCCCGCTCCTCGCTCGCGTCACAGCTCAGTGACCCTCGGAGTCGGTGTAGGCCACCATCAGAGGCGTTAAGGTCGGGGCCCTGATCATTGACATGAAACCATTCCCTGCTTTTAATTAATAAAATCAATTCTTTTTTTTGTTGGAATGGTGAGTGTGGGAGGCCTTTAAAAAAAATTATTCAAAGAATTAGCAACCGTCCTAGCCGGCCCTTTGATGTAATTTTTTCGAAAAACTTTGAACGAAGGGATCTTGCCGGCTGACTGGAAAAAAGCTCATATGACACCATTGTTCAAAAAAGGTGACAAAAGCTGCCCGGGAAGCTATCGCCCTGTCAGTTTGACAAGTGCCGTTTATAAGGTAATGGAATCTGTAGTGAGGGATCGATTGATCGATCATTTGACTGTTAATATTCTCCTATCAGACTGTCAGACTGTCAACATGCATGGCTTAATTGCCGGTAGATCCTACACCAATAACCACTTGTCTACTCTGAATGAATGGACCCACCTGCTGGACGAAAGGGAGCCATTACATGCAGGGTACCTCGATTTTCCCAAGGCATTTGACAGTGTCCCTTATGAGCGGCAGTTGCGTAAATTGAAGTCTTTGGGAATTGAGACTAATGTACTAACAGTTTCTCGAGCCTGTTTTCTTCGTTGCGTTTATAAACGATCTGTCAGAAGCTGTTTCTGGCGTATGCTCGATGTATGCTGACGACACAAAAGTTTATAATACAGTAAAGAATATGTCGCAAAAAGTACACTTGCATGGTGATCTTGACAGGTAGGTTGACTGGGCTGATAAATGACAGCTGCGTTTAAATACTGACAGATGTAAAGTAATCCACCTTGTCAAGAACAATGAACAGCAATATTACTGTATGAGAAGATATGGTTGCAACGATAGCGATGATGTTAAGGCGATAATGGAAAAAGTTTTAGGAGTTAACGTCAACAATGAGTTGCAATTTTCCAAGCATATTGAAGCGCAAGTCAATGAAGCCAATAAACGACTTGAACTGATCAGACGAGTATATACGAGTCAGCATCTATATACGAGTATATAGATGCTGAAGCGATGATCCCCAGCAGGCATCTGACATTGAAACGTTAATTATTGGTTGATTTCAAGTTGAACAATCAAATTAAACGTCATATCAACGTCGAAATCTGACCAACACTAGAAAGGACGTAAAACAACCTTATTTCAACATTAAAATAACGTCGATATTGGTACGTTGAATTTTCACTAATTTCTAGACGTTGAATCAATGTTAATTTCAGGTTGAATTGCTGAACAACCAAAATTAAACGTTCGATCAACGTCGAAATCTAACCAAAACTAGAACGGACGTGAAACAACCTTATTTCAACGTTGAAACAACGTCGATATTGGTACGTTGAATGTTTATTTATTTTTAAACGTCCGATCAACGTCGAAATCTGACCAAAACTAGAACGTACGTAAAACAACCTTATTTCAACGTTAAAACAACGTCTATAT